>NC_057807.1:198293029-198301371 GCF_018294505.1 Triticum aestivum | reverse complement strand
CCGGATGATCCGGGAGAAGGTCCGGATGATCCGGGCAAGTCAATCCACTCGGGATTTGCTCGTGGAGTCCGTTTTTGGGGCGGAAATGGAGGATTTTGGGGTCAAAGTTGACGAGATTTCGTGGATGGAAGGTGGGGAAACTTGGGGAGATGCTAGATCCACTTGAAACCAAGCAAATCCATGGATCAAAATCAACAAAACATCATCAAACCAACAAATCACAAAAAAATTTGGGGGCTATTTTTGGTGGGGATTTTCGGATTTAGGACGAAATCAACAAAATCAAGCTAGAAAAAGAGGTGTAGGGGCTCCAAAAACGTGATCAACGTGGCTCATGATACCAAGCTGATGTAGGGCGGAACCCTAAGTAGTCGATCTTTCACGTTTGGAGGGATCCCACGGGAGAAACACGAGAAATGCGCGGAAATCACAAAGGGAAACACGAGGGAAACGAGAGAGAATCACTAAACCGAACAAGAATCGATTACACGAGTACTAGATCATCACACACATAAGGTAACACATGGTCCACAATCAACAAAGGGAAAGGATACAACGGGACTGTCATGATGTTAGATTATCAAATACGCATTCACGAGGGTGATGAATGGAAAACCGCTTTCAAAACCAAATTTGGCACAAGATATCACACGAGATCCAAAGTCAAAATCTCACACGTCAAATGTCAAAATGGTGGTAGTGGAGAGCGGTGGTGGTGTGCACTAGGCAATGCGGAAGTGGAATGATGGGCTATAAACGAGTCGGAGTTGAAGTTGTCGTCCCTAAGTAGCTGAAACACCTTAGGAGACACAAGCCACAACTCGAACAAGCTCAAACAACAATTGGGTTAAGTTGGGATTGTCGGAAGTGTATGGTGGGAAGGTTATGTGGAAGTGGTGGTGGTGGTTGATGAAGAAGTGCATCAAGAACACCGCTACTCATCATCGCCGGACGGTAACCTCCATATCATCTTGGTATCGTGGTATCCCTCCATTGTATATTCCCCTTGCAATTGCATTGTTAACCTCTAGCCTTACTTTTGCGTTACTTGCCTATCGAGACTAGCCATTTGAGTATTGCCGGCAACGTTACTTGTGCACATTAGTGATCTATACTTCCCATAGCATACATACCATATCATCGTGGTGCATATATTGCTATCATATCTTGTGTCACAAGTTTGTTCCCGCATATACACAATTGCTATCTTGGTTTGTGCATTGTGCAAAGTGGCCATAGAAAAAAAATAAAGCTTGTAAGCAAGTGCCATAGCATCATACCACATTGCATATAAGATTGTCATATCCGATCATCTTGGATCATCTTGAGAAAAACACCGGGAACCATACATACATAGCATACTTGGGATAGAAGTTTATCCATTTTGCATCTTATAGGTTGTGCACAAGTGTCGTATCCGTCTATTGAGCAATCGTGCTAGCGTCTCTCTTGAGTTGTGCAACACGAGCGTTTTCCGTGGATTCCACATTTTGTGCTCATTCCTTGGTTGCACGACCCCATTTATCTATCCGTGTGTGTGTTTCCGTGTACCTTTCATTGCTATTGGTCTACTTGTTTCGCTTGCGAATTTGTGAATCTCTTTCAACATTATTGACTCTTGCTAACATTTTGCATTAAATTTTTGTGCCACTATCCTCACCGAGCTCCACTACAAGCTTTACGTGTGTAGGTGTGAGAACCGACAAGGATTGGTACCAATAGTGCTATTTCATTGTCCGCATTTGAGTGAACTTGATTCATTGTCAACATCGGTCAAGGTACATTGGTATAAGTTCTTCTCTTTCTACCACTCATATTTGCTCGAGTCTTGTGATGGATAGGCAAGGCATTTCCTCTCCGGTCCTCGACAACAACGACGGCGTGAACAACTACATCACCAAAGCGTCTATCTTAGATCTACAACGACAAGTGCAAGGCGCACAATCAAGATTGCGAGAGCGCATCGAGAACATCTCCATCGACATTCGTCACTCCGAAGAAAGTAGAAGGGACTACATCGACAACAAGCTTGCCGCACATAAAGAGCAGCAAGATGCGAGGATGGAAGAGATTCGGGCCTTGATCAAGTCCTCCGCCACTTCATCATCTTCAACACGACGACGTTCAAGCCACAAGTCTTCGGAGCGCGAAAAAGACGCAAGTGCAAATCGTCCTCGTCCACATCTACATGGCGACCACCATCACGTTCGTGATCAACATCGTCATGAAGGGCAAGTCACCTCCAAGCATCATGTACACGACGACGACGAACGACATCTACTACGAGCTCAAGCACGACAACGACATCATCATCATGAAGATGCTCTACAAGCGTAAGTGCACAAGTCCCAACAAGCCCTACTTCACGCCAAGTCCAAGCTTCAAGAGCACACAAGAAGACCGCGAGATGACCACCACCAAGACGGCGCTACGGCTACAACAACCACTTCGGCATCTTCGCCAAGTGTTCTCAAGGCATCTTCGCCTTTGGACGTACGGCATCTTCGCCTACTTCCCACGTGTACACCTACATCGACTTCATCAAGTCCAAGGCGACTACCTACGAGTGAGGGCGACACTTCCATCTTCGGAAGCCCCCCAAGGAAGATGGCCGAGCATGGGAAACTCCCTTCGGTCATGGAGACGAGCTATGAGGTGCCACATCATATGGGCCTCCAACACCAAGACGGTGACAAGACGGTCGAGCAAGGGCCATCCCCTTCGACCACGGCGACGAGCGCGAACCTCTTCAACAACATGAAGACGGCGACCACATTGGACTCCTCCTCCGAGTCAAGCTACGCGACCGCGCATGGAGACATTTGCACCTACATCTCTCCGACACCCACATATGTCGAGATTCCCTATTTGTCATGTGAGGAGAGCCACCACCACATGAGTGACATGAGTGACTCCACCATATGTGACAATGAGAGCATTTCCTATGAGAGGATGAGTGTGACCACCACTAGCCCCACATATGAGAGCATGCCACACATCCTATGTGAGGTTGAGCGCCATTTGAGTGACTCCACCAACCATATGAGTGAGAGCAGCCTTGAGGGAGTGAGTGAGCCACAACACTTAGTGAGTGAGGTAGTTGAGACGGCATGTGAGGCCACTTTGATTTCTAACGACTTAACCTCTACTCCTAGTGTGTTTTCTTCTTTGGTGCTAGGTCTCCTACATGACGACATGCCTATCCTCGACGAGTCCATCACTCCAATGGAAAAACCGATGGCCATGGTGGACGATGATGCACCCCCCACATGGTTCCATCAAGATGAAGATGACAATGAGTGGATCTTCAACACCTCACCTACAACACATGAGCGACGCTCCAAGGGTAACATAGGTGATGGTGCTTCTCTTGTCCCACTAGTGGACTCTCTTGACATTGATTGCTCCCATGATGTTGACCCACCTATTGCCATGCTACATGCTAGTGCGACTTCCTCATGTCTTGACTTACCTATTTATGATGAATATGATGATGAGCATGTTGAGTTGCCTAGTTGTGATGCTATGCTCCATAGGATAACTTGTGAAAATTCTATTGGTCACTTCGTGTTTGACAATCCATTGAACTTGTCATATGCTATGAGTGAGATCTCCCATATTGCTTCATTTCAATCTCAACATAGTAACTATGCATGCCCCATTAAAATCAATCCCATTTGGACTTATGGCATAGATGACGAGATGATGGTCATTGGCTTTTGTTTTTCATGTGATGATATTGCCATGCTTCCTTTACATGATTTGTGCAATTCATCCACTATGCCATGCCATGATCACATTGTTTCGAACATGCATTGTTTTGGATGTTGTCAATATTCTCCATGTGATGTTGCTACTCATGCTCATGAGGCGACCCCCATAGTTTCCTCATACATATTAGGAGATCTTGATGCATTTCATACTTTGCATGATTTCCATGATTGCTTTCACAATATGCATTCCATGAATAACAATGCTCTAAATATTGCTCGTGATGCATTACACAACTTCAGTCTCCATTATGCCATACATAATAACAAACCTCTCATGATGGAAGACATGTTTCTATATCACGCATCTCATTTATTTGAGCATTGGCTATTTAGTGCTAACCGACACATGCCCGTGCGCATCATGATGGATGATGTGTACATATACCATGCACACACAATTTTCTCTTTGTCTTTGTTTTGTGTAGGTACTTATGAACACTCGTCAACCTCACAATCCCATGAGTTGACGAAAAGAGCTCTTGAGAGCAACGATGCTTTGGGATCCCATGGACTATCCTTACCACCGTTCTTTTCGTGCATCGGCTACGCGCATCTCTTCTACTTGGCTCTCACACGGCTATGGGCTATTTACCACTTGTCACCTTATACCCATACTATTGTGTTCACTTTGCATGTTATTCTTGCTTCTATGCCTTTACCATGCAATTGTGACCCTTGCTTGCATATACCCATGCTTCACCATTACGATACTCCTATGTGTATTTGCATGCTTGGTGGAGATCCTTGTTGCTTTTGCCATGTTTATCATGTGCCCCATGCTATTGATGCTTGTTGTGTTGGGAGAGTCATGATGTTCCATTGCTATTTACATATGGCCTCTCGCCAATACATTGATGATATTTTTCTCATATCGTGCTTTCATGCTTGTGATATGTTGATGAGGACATCAATACCATTGTTACACCCACAGCCCCTACTGCTACATATACGGGACCAATTACTAGAGCTCGCGCACGCCAATTAAATTATCAGGTACTTCCGTTTCTTGGTAATGATTCTAATGTTCATGAGAATATGATGCTGCCTAAATTGGATACATTTGTTTTGCTTACAAATGAAGGGCCTAGCTTGGAGAAGGATGAACATTGGAGCAAGAACAAGCATGGAGATGATGCCATGCGCAAGGGGAACAAGAACGGAGTTACAAGTGATGATTTTAGGACTTTGAAGCCACCATAATGGGTGCATGAAGCCTTGGACGAAATATACAAGATGCCACTTCATAAATTTCGTCCCGAGGCTATTATAGGTGCTGCGTCACCTTTTTATTGGGCCAGGCCCATGTAATTTCGAAATACATAAGTATAGGCTATTTTTAGAGTCCGTATGTGTGGGGAAACAAGAGATAGGGTTGATTTCGGACCCCTTCACCAAGGGCCACGAAATTCCCCTCTCTTCCTCCATATATACAGCCCTTAGGGCACCGTTTAGACTTTGGGTTTTGTTTAGACTAAAAGTTTGCCATAGCTGCAACTTCGCGTACTTCGTTTGTGTTCAACGACCAGACAAAGGCGTCACAGAACCCCACCTTGATCAATAAAGCTTTCATCTTATATTCGCAATATCCAGATTGCCATCTCAGTTTCTTGCTTGTTCTTCGTTTGCTCGCAGGAAACAGACCCTCGTGGTCAGGTTGATCGTGCTCCGGCGTGGTCAATAACCTCTCGGAGTTGGTTTAGCGATTGCTAAGGCGCGACGTCCTCGCACGTTCGTAGTCGGATCATCAAAGTCGACTGCCACCAAAGCGATATCCATCATCTCATCGAAAGACGGGACACCTTTGCCTCTATCAAGTGGTATCAGATTTCCAGGTTGCTCGGTGAGATTTTACAGTTTTTTCGTAGTTTAGATCGAGTCTGTTCTTCATACCTACAGTCCACGAAAAAGCCACAAAAAAAATTAGGGTTAGTTCATCATATCCGAACCAATCTGAGCCTTTGCATAATCTTTTTAGGGTTTTGCTTTGTTGAATTTGCGGTTGCATCGTCGGTCTAGTTGCTGGTCTTAGAGTCTAGTCTTTTAGAGTTTCGAGTTCTGGTCATAAGTTGTCACGCCGCCGCCGCACCATCATCATCGCCCCTGCCATCTACCACCACCGCTCCGAATCCGTATCCATATACCACCACCAATCCGTGTCCATATACCACCACCGATCCATATCCATATACTACCACCGCTACCACCACCGCTGCCATATACCACCACCATATATCCACCACCAATCCGAGTTCCTTGCTTATTAGGTTTGTTTTCGGGATCCATCTAGTTTCCGATTCGTGTTTCCTTGCCGGAGTAGGTTTCGGAAAAAAAATTCCGAAAACGCACTTGCCGAAGACGCACTTGTCGAAAAAAATTCCGAAAATTCGAAAAAATTTCCGAAAACGCACTTGTCGAAAAAATTTCTGGCTATCCTATTTTTAGGTGTTTCTAAGCGTTTTGAGACAGTCACCGTTATAGAAAGTTTTTTTGACCCGTTTCCAGTTTTTGGGTCCGGGCAGTCGAAAAAAAAATTGGTCAAAAAAAAATTTCGTGCCCATCCTGTCAGTTTGACCTGGGAAGAGTTTTGAGACACTCGCCATTATAGTGATTTTTCGCAAAAAAAAGAGCAGCGCAAAAAAAAAGAGCGAATTTTTTTCCCAGAGTGTGCTTTTCCCTTGTTTACGTGTAGCGCCGTGATTTTGTTAGTGTTCTAGGCTCGCGTCTCTAGCACGGTCTAGCCTAGGACCAGCACAGTACCGTCGTTGAGCGTTTATTCAACTTTGTATCTCTGAATTGATTATTGCTTACCCCTTTTTGCTACCATATTATAAGCCTTCCCAGCTCCACATACATCTACGTCGTGCGTTTGATTCTCCCTGGTAATCGCTCTATCCAAGCTTTGAGAGTTTTGACTACAACGGTTGCCGATCACCGCCTGTTGGTGGGTAAGAACTGGTAAGAATTTGAGTTTTGCTTGACGGATTTGTGACATTCACCACCACCACTTGTTCGTAGTCTGTAGGATCATATTCTTGTGTGTTTCTATTGCTGCTAACCATGCCAGGATCACAAGCTGACGAGATTGACTGGGAGAACTTATCGAACAAGGAGCTTCATGATAAGTTTCAGCAAATGATGACTGAACAGGTACAAGATGTGCTGAACAATTTTGAAGAGGCCATGGAGAAGATCACTGGCTTTGAGAAGACGTTCGAAACAAAGCTCGATAACAGATTTAATGAACTGCTTGCGCGTCTTCCACCACCGGCTGCACCTGTCGCACCTCTGCAACAACAACAACTACGCCCCCTTCCGGATCAGTATGGACGAGCACAGCGTGTTCCTATTGAGCCAGGACAAAATTCTGGTGCCGCTGCTACTGCTATTGGTGCTTCTTTGGCTCCTGCTACTGCTGCTGCTGGTACCCAGGAGGATGATGAGTATGCGGGCGATTATGAGGATGAGGTCGATCAAATCAGCACTACGTGCAGCCACCTGCACCACCACCAGCAGGTCGACCTCAGGTATATATTCGTAATGGTAGGCCTGCACCACCACCTCAGGTACGAGATGATGTCCATATTCCTAAACTGAAATTGAATATTCCACCATTTGAGGGTAGATATGTTCCTGATATATATCTTACTTGGGAGTTAGAAACTGAACAACGATTTACATGTTTACAATATCCTGAGGAGAGACGAGTTGCTGCTGCTATTTGTGCTTTCACTAGTTTTGCATGTGTATGGTGGTCTGAACATTGTAGATTATATCCTATTCCAACTACTTGGGCTGCTTTGAAAACTGCTATGCGTACGCGTTGGGTTCCACCATATTATCAACGTGAATTGCTTCAAAAATTGCAGCGTTTAAGACAAGGGAAAAATTCTGTAGAAGAATATTATCAGGAATTACAAACTGGCATGATTAGATGTGGTATTGTTGAGGAGAATGAAGCTATGCTTGCACGTTTTCTGGGTGGATTAAATAGAGAGATTCGGACCATTCTAGACTATAAGGAGTATACTAATATCACTCGTTTATTCCATCTTGCTTGTAAAGCTGAACGTGAAGTGCAGGATCGACAAGCATTGGCGCGAACTAACTTTTCTGCAGGCCGACCTTCATCATGGACACCGCGTGCATCTTCTACTTCAACTGTACCAGCACCTCAATTAGGTGCCTCCTCCAGTCGTGATACAAGAAAACAAGCACAACCACCATTATCTGCCAAGAGCGCACCTGCCGGGCCTGCACGGAGTTCTTCTTCTTCCATGGCATCAACAGGGCACACAAGTGATATTATTTGTCATCGTTGTAAGGGAGGAGGTCATTATGCGAGAGAATGCAAATCTGTTTAGGCCCAAAATTTTTCGAAAACGCATTTGTCATCGTTGCCGGAGTCGGGTAGCCACGCTCCGTTTAGGCCCAAAATTTTTCGAAAACGCATTTTTCAAAAAAAATTCTGGCTATCCTATTTTTAGGTGTTTCTGAGTGTTTTGAGACAGGTGCCATTATAGGAAGTTTTTTTTGACCCGTTTCCAGTATTTGGGTCCGGGCAGTCGAAAA
>NC_057807.1:198189384-198292828 GCF_018294505.1 Triticum aestivum | reverse complement strand
TGTGCTTTTCCCTTGTTTACGTGCCGTGCCGTGATTTTGTGGGTGTTCTAGGCTCGCGTCTCTAGCACAGTCTAGCCTAGGACCAGCACAGTACCGTCGTTGAGCGTTTATTCAACTTTGCATCTCTGAATTGATTATTGCTGACCCTTTTTGCTACCATACTATAAGCCTTCCCAGCTCCACATACATCTACGTCGTGTGTTTGACTTTCCCTGGTAATCGCTCTATCCAAGCTTTGAGAGTTTTTTGACTACAACGGTTGCCGATCACCGCCTGCTGCTGGGTAAGAACTGGTAAGAATTTGAGATTTGCTTGACGGATTTGTGATACACCACCACCACTTCTTAGTTGTCTGTAGGATCATATTCTTGTGTGTTTCTATTGCTGCTAACCATGCCAGGATCACAAGCCGACGAGATTGACTGGGAGAACTTATCGAACAAGGAGCTTCATGATAAGTTTCAGCACATGATGACTGAACAGGTGCAAGATGTGCTGAATAATTTTGAAGAGGCCATGGAGAAGATTACTGGCCTTGAGAAGACATTCGAAACAAAGCTCGATAACAGATTTAATGAATTGCTCGCGCGTCTTCCACCACCACCACCCGCTGCACCTAACGCACCTCTCCAACAACAACAACAACGACTACCTCCACGTCGCGAAATAGACCTTCGCCGAGCGAGCCGTGTTCCTCTTGCGTTTGGCCAAACTGTTGGTGCTGCTGTTGATACTTCTGTGGCTCCTGCTACTGCTGTTGCTGGTACCCAGGAGGATGATGAGTATGCAGGCGATTATGAGGATGAGGTTGATCAAAATCAGATCTACGAGCAGCCACCAGCACCACCACCAGCAGGTCGACCTCAGGTATATATTCGTAATGGTAGGCCTGCACCACCACCTCAGGTACGAGATGATGTCCATATTCCTAAACTGAAATTGAATATTCCACCATTTGAGGGTAGATATGTTCCTGATATATATCTTACTTGGGAGTTAGAAACTGAACAACGTTTTACATGTTTACAATATCCCGAGGAGAGACGGGTTGCTGCTGCTGTTTGTGCTTTCACTAGTTTTGCATGTGTATGGTGGTCTGAACATTGTAGATTATATCCTATTCCAGCTACTTGGGCTGCTTTGAAAACTGCTATGCGTACGCGTTGGGTTCCACCATATTATCAACGTGAATTGCTTCAAAAATTGCAGCGTTTAAGACAAGGAAAAAATTCTGTAGAAGAATATTATCAGGAATTACAAACTGGCATGATTAGATGTGGTATTGTTGAGGAGAATGAAGCTATGCTTGCACGTTTTCTGGGTGGATTAAATAGAGAGATTCGGACCATTCTAGACTATAAGGAGTATACTAATATCACTCGTTTATTCCATCTTGCTTGTAAAGCTGAACGTGAAGTGCAGGATCGACAAGCATTGGCGCGAACTAACTTTTCTGCAGGCCGACCTTCATCATGGACACCGCGTGCATCTTCTACTTCAACTGTACCAGCACCTCCATCCGGTGCCACCTCCAGCCGTGATACAAGAAAACAGGCACAACCACCATTATCTGCCAAGAGCGCACCTGCGGGGCCTGCACAGCGTTCTTCTTCTTCCATGGCATCAACAGGGCACACAAGTGATATTATTTGTCGTCGTTGTAAGGGAGGAGGTCATTATGCGAGAGAATGCAAATCTCCGCGTGTGATGATTGCTACCGCGGATGGTGGATATGAGTCCGCTAGTGACTATGATGAGAAGACTTTGGCTCTTATTACACGTGAAGAACATGGTGGAGATGATTCTGATCATGAGACGCAATACATGGCTCCTGAAGACGCTGACAGGTATGAATGTTTAGTTGCTCAACGTGTTTTGAGTGTGCAGGTCACACAAGCTGAGCAAAATCAGAGGCACAATTTGTTCCATACCAAGGGAGTTGTGAAGGAACGTTCTGTGCGCGTCATAATAGACGGAGGGAGCTGCAACAATTTGGCTAGCATGGAGATGGTGGAGAAGCTTTCTCTCACCACAAGACCACATCCACATCCTTACTACATCCAATGGTTCAACAACAGCGGCAAGGTTAAGGTAACACGTACTGTTCGTGTGCATTTTAGTATCTCTACATATGCTGATTATGTTGATTGTGATGTGGTACCTATGCAAGCATGTTCCTTATTACTTGGTAGACCATGGCAATTTGATAAAAATGTTGTACACCATGGTAGAAACAATCATTATACTCTTGTTCATAAGGATAAAAATATTACTTTGCTTCCTATGACTCCTGATTATATTTTGAAAGATGATATTAATAGAGCTAATAAATCAAAACAGGAGAAGAATAAGAGTGAAAATCAGATTGTGGCAAAAGAATTTGAGCAACAAATGAAGCCTAATAATAAACCATCTAGTGTTGCTTCTGAAATTTAATTGAAAAGTGCATGTTTATTTGCCACCAAATCTGATATTGATGAGCTAGATTTCAGCAAATCTGTTTGCTATGCTTTTGTGTGCAAAGAGGCATTATTTTCATTCGAGGACGTGCCTTCCTCTTTGCCTCCTGCTGTCACTAACATTTTGCAGGAGTTCGCTGACATCTTTCCACAAGACGTGCCACCGGGATTACCGCCTATTCGAGGGATTGAGCATCAGATTGACTTAATTCCCGGTGTGTCACTGCCAAACCGTGCGCCATACCGTACCAATCCAGAGGAGACGAAGGAGATTATGCGTCAAGTACAAGAGCTTCTCGACAAAGGTTATATACGCGAATCCCTTAGTCCTTGTGCTGTTCCTATTATTCTAGTGCCGAAAAAGGATGGTACATCACGTATGTGTGTTGATTGTAGAGGCATTAATAATATTACTATTCGTTATCGTCATCCTATTCCTAGGCTAGATGATATGCTTGATGAATTGAGTGGCTCTACAATATTCTCCAAAGTTGATTTACGTAGTGGATACCATCAAATTCGTATGAAATTGGGAGATGAATGGAAAACAGCATTCAAAACTAAGTTTGGATTATATGAGTGGTTAGTCATGCCTTTTGGGTTAACTAATGCACCTAGTACTTTCATGAGATTAATGAACGAAGTTTTACGTGCTTTCATTGGACGATTTGTGGTAGTTTACTTTGATGACATATTGATTTATACCAGATCTTCGGAAGAACATTTGGAACATTTACGTGCTGTTTTTATTGCTCTACGTGATGCACGTTTGTTTGGTAACCTTGGGAAGTGCACCTTTTGCACCGACCGAGTATCTTTTCTTGGCTATGTTGTTACTCCACAGGGAATTGAAGTTGATAAAGCCAAGATTGAAGCTATTGAGAGTTGGCCGCAACCCAAAACGATCACACAAGTGAGGAGTTTTCTTGGCCTCGCTGGATTCTATAGGCGTTTTGTGAGAGATTTCAGCACCATTGCTGCACCTCTCAATGAGCTTACAAAGAAAGATATGCCTTTTCTTTGGGGTACCGCACAGGAAGAAGCCTTCACGGTATTGAAAGATAAGTTGACACATGCTCCTTTACTCCAACTTCCTGATTTTAATAAGACTTTTGAGCTTGAATGTGATGCTAGTGGAATTGGATTAGGAGGTGTGTTATTACAAGATGGCAAACCTGTTGCATACTTTTCTGAAAAATTGAGTGGGCCTAGTCTGAATTATTCTACTTATGATAAAGAATTATATGCTCTTGTTCGGAGTTTAGAAACATGGCAACATTATTTATGGCCCAAAGAATTTGTTATACATTCTGATCATGAATCTTTGAAACATATTAAAAGTCAAGCTAAACTGAATCGTAGACATGCTAAATGGGTTGAATTCATTGAGACTTTCCCTTATGTCATTAAACACAAGAAGGGAAAAGAAAATGTTATTGCTGATGCATTGTCTCGTCGCTATACTATGCTTTCACAACTTGACTTCAAAATATTTGGTTTGGACACCATCAAAGATCAATATGTGCATGATGCTGATTTTAAAGATGTAATGCAGAATTGTAAAGAAGGAAGAATGTGGAACAAGTTTGTTGTTAACGATGGATTTGTGTTTCGTGCTAACAAGCTATGCATTCCAGCTAGCTCCGTTCGTCTTTTGTTGTTGCAGGAGGCGCATGGAGGAGGATTAATGGGACACTTTGGCGTGAAGAAGACGGAGGACGTACTTGCTACACATTTCTTTTGGCCAAAGATGAGACGGGATGTTGAGCGTTTTATTGCTCGCTGCACTACATGTCAAAAAGCTAAGTCACGACTCAATCCTCATGGTTTATATATTCCTTTGCCTGTACCTAGTGTTCCTTGGGAGGATATATCTATGGACTTTGTTTTAGGTTTACCTCGAACAAAGAAGGGGAGGGATAGCATATTTGTTGTCGTGGATAGATTCTCGAAAATGGCACACTTTATACCATGTCATAAAAGCGATGATGCTGTTAATGTTGCTGATTTGTTCTTTCGTGAAATTATTCGCTTGCATGGTGTGCCAAATACTATTGTTTCAGATCGTGATACTAAATTTCTTAGCCACTTTTGGAGATGTTTATGGGCTAAGTTGGGGACTAAACTGCTTTTTAGTACTACTTGTCACCCCCAAACTGATGGACAAATTGAAGTAGTCAATAGAACGTTGTCTACTATGCTTAGGGCTGTTTTGAAGAATAATAAGAAAATGTGGGAGGAATGCTTGCCTCATATTGAATTTGCTTATAATCGTTCAATGCATTCTACTACTAAGATGTGCCCTTTTGAAGTTGTGTATGGTTTCCTACCTCGTGCACCTATTGATTTGTTGCCTCTTCCATCTTCGGAGAAGGTTAATTTTGATGCTAAACAACATGCTGAATTGATTTTAAAAATGCATGAGTTAACTAAGGAAAACATTGAGCGCATGAATGCTAAATATAAACTTGCTGGAGATAAGGGTAGAAAACATGTTGTGTTTGCACCTGGAGATCTTGTTTGGTTACATTTGCGTAAGGATAGATTTCCTGATTTGCGCAAATCAAAGTTAATGCCACGTGCTGATGGTCCCTTTAAGGTGTTAGAGAAAATAAATGATAATGCATATAAACTTGAGCTGCCTGCAGATTTTGGGGTTAGTCTCACTTTTAACATTGCAGATTTGAAGCCTTATTTGGGTGAGGAAGATGAACTTCCGTCGAGGACGACTTCATTTCAAGAAGGGGAGGATGATGAGGACATCAATACAATTGTTACACCCACAGCCCCTGCTGCTATACATACTGGACCAATTACTAGAGCTCGTGCACGCCAACTAAATTACCAGGTACTTTCGTTTCTTGGTAATGATTCTAATGTTCATGAGAATATGATGCTGCCTAAATTGGATACATTTGTTTTGCTTACAAATGAAGGGCCTAGCTTGGAGAAGGATGAACATTGGAGCAAGAACAAGCATGGAGATGATGGCATGCGCAAGGGAAACAAGAACGGAGTTACAAGTGATGATTTCAGGACTTTGAAGCCACCATATTGGGTGCATGAAGCCTTGGACGAAATATACAAGATGCCACTTCATAAATTTCGTCCCGAGGCTATTTTAGGTGCTGCGTCACCTTATTATTGGGCCAGGCCCATGTAATTTCGAAATACATAAGTATAGGCTATTTTTAGAGTCCGTATGTGTGGGGAAACAAGAGATAGGGTTGATTTCGGACCCCTCCACCAAGGGCCACGAAATTCCCCCCCTCTTCCTCCATATATACAGCCCTTAGGGCATCGTTTAGACTTTGGGTTTTGTTTAGATTAAAAGTTCGCCATAGCTGCAACTTCGCGTACTTCGTTTGTGTTCAACGACCAGACAAAGGCGTCACAGAACCCCACCTTGATCAATAAAGCTTTCATCTTATATTCGCAATATCCAGATTGCAATCTTAGTTTCTTGCTTGTTCTTCGTTTGCTCGCAGGAAACAGACCCTCGTGGTCAGGTTGATCGTGCTCCGGCGTGGTCAATAACCTCTCGGAGTTGGTTTAGCGATTGCTAAGGCGCGACGTCCTCGCACGTTCGTAGTCGGATCGTGAAAGTCGACTTCCACCAAAGCGATATCCATCATCTCATCGAAAGACGGGACACCTTTGCCTCTATCAATACCGTACCAATCCAGAGGAGACGAAGGAGATTATGCGTCAAGTACAAGAGCTTCTCGACAAAGGTTATATACGCGAATCCCTTAGTCCTTGTGCTGTTCCTATTATTCTAGTGCCGAAAAAGGATGGTACATCACGTATGTGTGTTGATTGTAGAGGCATTAATAATATTACTATTCGTTATCGTCATCCTATTCCTAGGCTAGATGATATGCTTGATGAATTGAGTGGCTCTACAATATTCTCCAAAGTTGATTTGCGTAGTGGCTACCATCAAATTCGTATGAAATTGGGAGGTGAATGGAAAACAACATTTAAAACTAAGTTTGGATTATGTGAGTGGTTAGTCATGCCTTTTGGGTTAACTAATGCACCTAGTACTTTCATGAGATTAATGAACGAAGTTTTACGTGCTTTCATTGGACGATTTGTGGTAGTTTACTTTGATGACATATTGATTTATAGCAGATCTTTGGAGGAACATTTGGAACATTTACGTGCTGTTTTTATTGCTCTACGTGATGCACGTTTGTTTGGTAACCTTGGGAAGTGCACCTTTTGCACCGACCGAGTATCTTTTCTTGGCTATGTTGTTACTCCACAGGGAATTGAAGTTGATAAAGCCAAGATTGAAGCTATTGAAAGTTGGCCGCAGCCCAAAACGGTCACACAAGTGAGGAGTTTTCTTGGCCTCGCTGGATTCTATAGGCGTTTTGTGAGAGATTTCAGCACCATTGCTGCACCTCTCAATGAGCTTACAAAGAAAGATGTGCCTTTTCTTTGGGGTACCGCACAGGAAGAAGCCTTCACGGTATTGAAAGATAAGTTGACACATGCTCCTTTACTCCAACTTCCTGATTTTAATAAGACTTTTGAGCTTGAATGTGATGCTAGTGGAATTGGATTAGGAGGTGTGTTATTACAAGATGGCAAACCTGTTGCATACTTTTCTGAAAAATTGAGTGGGCCTAGTCTGAATTATTCTACTTATGATAAAGAATTATATGCTCTTGTTCGGACTTTAGAAACATGGCAACATTATTTATGGCCCAAAGAATTTGTTATACATTCTGATTATGAATCTTTGAAACATATTAAAAGTCAAGCTAAACTGAATCGTAGACATGCTAAATGGGTTGAATTCATTGAGACTTTCCCTTATGTCATTAAACACAAGAAGGGAAAAGAAAATGTTATTGCTGATGCATTGTCTCGTCGCTATACTATGCTTTCACAACTTGACTTCAAAATATTTGGTTTGGACACCATCAAAGATCAATATGTGCATGATGCTGATTTTAAAGATGTAATGCAGAATTGTAAAGAAGGAAGAATGTGGAACAAGTTTGTCGTTAACGATGGATTTGTGTTTCGTGCTAACAAGCTATGCATTCCAGCTAGCTCCGTTCGTCTTTTGTTGTTGCAGGAGGCGCATGGAGGAGGATTAATGGGACACTTTGGCGTGAAGAAGACGGAGGACGTACTTGCTACACATTTCTTTTGGCCAAAGATGAGACGGGATGTTGAGCGTTTTATTGCTCGATGCACTACATGTCAAAAAGCTAAGTCACGACTCAATCCTCATGGTTTATATATGCCTTTGCCTGTACCTAGTGTTCCTTGGGAGGATATATCTATGGACTTTGTTTTAGGTTTACCTCGAACAAAGAAGGGGAGGGATAGCATATTTGTTGTCGTGGATAGATTCTCGAAAATGGCACACTTTATACCATGTCAGAAAAGCGATGATGCTGTTAATGTTGCTGATTTGTTCTTTCGTGAAATTATTCGCTTGCATGGTGTGCCAAATACTATTGTTTCAGATCGTGATACTAAATTTCTTAGCCACTTTTGGAGATGTTTATGGGCTAAGTTGGGGACTAAACTGCTTTTTAGTACTACTTGTCACCCCCAAACTGATGGACAAACTGAAGTAGTCAATAGAACGTTGTCTACTATGCTTAGGGCTGTTTTGAAGAATAATAAGAAAATGTGGGAGGAATGCTTGCCTCATATTGAATTTGCTTATAATCGTTCATTGCATTCTACTACTAAGATGTGCCCTTTTGAAGTTGTGTATGGTTTCCTACCTCGTGCACCTATTGATTTGTTGCCTCTTCCATCTTCGGAGAAGGTTAATTTTGATGCTAAACAACATGCTGAATTGATTTTAAAAATGCATGAGTTAACTAAGGAAAACATTGAGCGCATGAATGCTAAATATAAACTTGCTGGAGATAAGGGTAGAAAACATGTTGTGTTTGCACCTGGAGATCTTGTTTGGTTACATTTGCGTAAGGATAGATTTCCTGATTTGCGCAAATCAAAGTTAATGCCACGTGCTGATGGTCCCTTTAAGGTTAGAGAAAATAAATGATAATGCATATAAACTTGAACTGCCTGCAGATTTTGGGGTTAGTCCCACTTTTAACATTGCAGATTTGAAGCCTTATTTGGGTGAGGAAGATGAACTTCCGTCGAGGACGACTTCATTTCAAGAAGGGGAGGATGATGAGGACATCAATACAATTGTTACACCCACAGCCCCTGCTGCTATACATACTGGACCAATTACTAGAGCTCGTGCACGCCAACTAAATTACCAGGTACTTTCGTTTCTTGGTAATGATTCTAATGTTCATGAGAATATGATGCTGCCTAAATTGGATACATTTGTTTTGCTTACAAATGAAGGGCCTAGCTTGGAGAAGGATGAACATTGGAGCAAGAACAAGCATGGAGATGATGGCATGCGCAAGGGAAACAAGAACGGAGTTACAAGTGATGATTTCAGGACTTTGAAGCCACAATAATGGGTGCATGAAGCCTTGGACGAAATATACAAGATGCCACTTCATAAATTTCGTCCCGAGGCTATTTTAGGTGCTGCGTCACCTTATTATTGGGCCAGGCCCATGTAATTTCGAAATACATAAGTATAGGCTATTTTTAGAGTCCGTATGTGTGGGGAAACAAGAGATAGGGTTGATTTCGGACCCCTCCACCAAGGGCCACGAAATTCCCCCCTCTTCCTCCATATATACAGCCCTTAGGGCATCGTTTAGACTTTGGGTTTTGTTTAGATTAAAAGTTCGCCATAGCTGCAACTTCGCGTACTTCGTTTGTGTTCAACGACCAGACAAAGGCGTCACAGAACCCCACCTTGATCAATAAAGCTTTCATCTTGTATTCGCAATATCCAGATTGCAATCTCAGTTTCTTGCTTGTTCTTCGTTTGCTCGCAGGAAACAGACCCTCGTGGTCAGGTTGATCGTGCTCCGGCGTGGTCAATAACCTCTCGGAGTTGGTTTAGCGATTGCTAAGGCGCGACGTCCTCGCACGTTCGTAGTCGGATCGTCAAAGTCGACTTCCACCAAAGCGAAATCCATCATCTCATCGAAAGACGGGACACCTTTGCCTCTATCATTTGTTCGAGGTAAACCTAAAACAAAGTCGATAGATATATCCTCCCAAGGAACACTAGGTACAGGCAAAGGCATATATAAACCATGAGGATTGAGTCGTGACTTAGCTTTTTGACATGTAGTGCAGCGAGCAATAAAACGCTCAACATCCCGTCTCATCTTTGGCCAAAAGAAATGTGTAGCAAGTACGTCCTCCGTCTTCTTCACGCCAAAGTGTCCCATTAATCCTCCTCCATGCGCCTCCTGCAACAACAAAAGACGAACGGAGCTAGCTGGAATGCATAGCTTGTTAGCACGAAACACAAATCCATCGTTAACGACAAACTTGTTCCACATTCTTCCTTCTTTACAATTCTGCATTACATCTTTAAAATCAGCATCATGCACATATTGATCTTTGATGGTGTCCAAACCAAATATTTTGAAGTCAAGTTGTGAAAGCATAGTATAGCGACGAGACAATGCATCAGCAATAACATTTTCTTTTCCCTTCTTGTGTTTAATGACATAAGGGAAAGTCTCAATGAATTCAACCCATTTAGCATGTCTACGATTCAGTTTAGCTTGACTTTTAATATGTTTCAAAGATTCATAATCAGAATGTATAACAAATTCTTTGGGCCATAAATAATGTTGCCATGTTTCTAAAGTCCGAACAAGAGCATATAATTCTTTATCATAAGTAGAATAATTCAGACTAGGCCCACTCAATTTTTCAGAAAAGTATGCAACAGGTTTGCCATCTTGTAATAACACACCTCCTAATCCAATTCCACTAGCATCACATTCAAGCTCAAAAGTCTTATTAAAATCAGGAAGTTGGAGTAAAGGAGCATGTGTCAACTTATCTTTCAATACCGTGAAGGCTTCTTCCTGTGCGGTACCCCAAACAAAAGGCACATCCTTCTTTGTAAGCTCGTTGAGAGGTGCAGCAATGGTGCTGAAATCTCTCACAAAACGCCTATAGAATCCAGCGAGGCCAAGAAAACTCCTCACTTGTGTGACCGTTTTGGGCTGCGGCCAACTCTCAATAGTTCAATCTTGGCTTTGTCAACTTCAATTCCCTGCGGAGTAACAACATAGCCAAGAAAAGATACTCGGTCGGTGCAAAAGGTGCACTTCCCAAGGTTACCAAACAAACGTGCATCACGTAGAGCAATAAAAACAGCACGTAAATGTTCCAAATGTTCTTCCAAAGATCTGCTATAAATCAGTATATCATCAAAATAGACTACCACAAATCGTCCAATGAAAGCACGTAAAACTTCGTTCATTATTCTCATGAAAGTACTAGGCGCATTAGTTAACCCAAAAGGCATGACTAACCACTCATATAATCCAAACTTAGTTTTAAATGCTGTTTTCCATTCATCCCCCAATTTCATACGAATTTGATGGTATCCACTACGCAAATCATATTTGGAGAATATTGTAGAGCCACTCAATTCATCAAGCATATCATCGAGCCTAGGAATAGGATGACGATGTCGAATAGTAATATTATTAATGCCTCTACAATCAACACACATACGTGATGTACCATCCTTTTTCGGTACTAGAATAATAGGAACAGCACAAGGACTAAGGGATTCACGTATATAACCTTTGTCGAGAAGCTCTTGTACTTGACGCATAATCTCCTTCGTCTCCTCTGGATTGGTACGGTATGGTGCATGGTTTGGCAGTGAAGCACCGGGAATTAAGTCAATCTGATGCTCAATCCCTCGAATAGGCGGTAATCCCGGTGGCACGTCTTGTGGAAAGACGTCAGCGAACTCCTGCAAAATGTTAGTGACAGCAGGAGCAAAGAGGAAGGCACGTCCTCGAATGAAAATAATGCCTCTTTGCACACAAAAGCATAGCAAACAGATTTGCTGAAATCTAGCTCATCAATATCAGATTTGGTGGCAAATAAACATGCACTTTTCAATTTAATTTCAGAAGCAACACTAGATGGTTTATTATTAGGCTTCATTTGTTGCTCAAATTCTTTTGCCACAATCTGATTTTCACTCATATTCTTCTCCTGTTTTGCTTTATTAGCTCTATTAATATCATCTTTCAAAATGGAATCAGGAGTCATAGGAAGCAAAGTAATATTTTTATCCTTATGAACAAGAGTATAGTGATTGTTTCTACCATGGTGTACAGAGTTTTTATCAAATTGCCATGGTCTACCAAGTAATAAGGAACATGCTTGCATAGGTACCACATCACAATCAACATAATCAACATATGTAGAGATACTAAAATGCACACGAACAGTACGTGTTACCTTAACCTTGCCGCTGTTGTTGAACCATTGGATGTAGTAAGGATGTGGATGTGGTCTTGTGGTGAGAGAAAGCTTCTCCACCATCTCCATGCTAGCCAAGTTGTTGCAGCTCCCTCCGTCTATGATGACGCGCACAGAACGTTCCTTCACAACTCCCTTGGTATGGAACAAATTGTGCCTCTGATTTTGCTCAGCTTGTGTGACCTGCACACTCAAAACACGTTGAGCAACTAAACATTCATACCTGTCAGCGTCTTCAAGAGCCATGTATTGCGTCTCATGATCAGAATCATCTCCACCATGTTCTTCACGTGTAATAAGAGCCAAAGTCTCCTCATCATAGTTACTAGCGGTGATAGAGGCAAAGGTGTCCCGTCTTTCGATGAGATGGTGGATTTCGCTTTGGTGGAAGTCGACTTTGACGATCCGACTACGAACGTGCGAGGACGTCGCGCCTTAGCAATCGCTAAACCAACTCCGAGAGGTTATTGACCACGCCGGAGCACGATCAACCTGACCACGAGGGTCTGTTTCCTGCGAGCAAACGAAGAACAAGCAAGAAACTAAGATTGCAATCTGGATATTGCGAATATAAGATGAAAGCTTTATTGATCAAGGTGGGGTTCTGTGACGCCTTTGTCTGGTCGTTGAACACAAACGAAGTACGCGAAGTTGCAGCTATGGCGAACTTTTAATCTAAACAAAACCCAAAGTCTAAACGATGCCCTAAGGGCTGTATATATGGAGGAAGAGGGGGAGAATTTCGTGGCCCTTGGTGGAGGGGTCCGAAATCAACCCTATCTCTTGTTTCCCCACACATACGGACTCTAAAAATAGCCTATACTTATGTATTTCGAAGTTACATGGGCCTGGCCCAATAATAAGGTGACGCAGCACCTAAAATAGCCTCGGGACGAAATTTATGAAGTGGCGTCTTGTATATTTCGTCCAAGGCTTCATGCACCCATTATGGTGGCTTCAAAGTCCTGAAATCATCACTTGTAACTCCGTTCTTGTTTCCCTTGCGCATGCCATCATCTCCATGCTTGTTCTTGCTCCAATGTTCATCCTTCTCCAAGCTAGGCCCTTCATTTGTAAGCAAAACAAATGTATCCAATTTAGGCAGCATCATATTCTCATGAACATTAGAATCATTACCAAGAAACGAAAGTACCTGGTAATTTAGTTGGCGTGCACGAGCTCTAGTAATTGGTCCAGTATGTATAGCAGCAGGGGCTGTGGGTGTAACAATTGTATTGATGTCCTCATCAACACACATACGTGATGTACCATCCTTTTTCGGCACTAGAATAATAGGAACAGCACAAGGACTAAGGGATTCGCGTATATAACCTTTGTCGAGAAGTTCTTGTACTTGACGCATAATCTCCTTCGTCTCCTCTGGATTGGTACGGTATGGTGCACGGTTTGGCAGTGAAGCACCGGGAATTAAGTCAATCTGATGCTCAATCCCTCGAATAGGCGGTAATCCCGGTGGCACGTCTTGTGGAAAAACGTCAGCGAACTCCTGCAAAATGTTAGTGACAGCAGGAGGCAAAGAGGAAGGCACGTCCTCGAATGAAAATAATGCTTCTTTGCACACAAAAGCATAGCAAACAGATTTGCTGAAATCTAGCTCATCAATATCAGATTTGGTGGCAAATAAACATGCACTTTTCAATTTAATTTCAGAAGCAACACTAGATGGTTTATTATTAGGCTTCATTTGTTGCTCAAATTCTTTTGCCACAATCTGATTTTCACTCTTACTCTTCTCCTGTTGTGCTTTATTAGCTCTATTAATATCATCTTTCAAAATCGAATCAGGAGTCATAGGAAGCAAAGTAATATTTTTATCCTTATGAACAAGAGTATAGTGATTGTTTCTACCATGGTGTACAGAGTTTTTATCAAATTGCCATGGTCTACCAAGTAATAAGGAACATGCTTGCATAGGTACCACATCACAATCAACATAATCAGCATATGTAGAGATACTAAAATGCACACGAACAGTACGTGTTACCTTAACCTTGCCGCTGTTGTTGAACCATTGGATGTAGTAAGGATGTGGATGTGGTCTTGTGGTGAGAGAAAGCTTCTCCACCATCTCCATGCTAGCCAAGTTGTTGCAGCTCCCTCCGTCTATTATGACGCGCACAGAACGTTCCTTCACAACTCCCTTGGTATGGAACAAATTGTGCCTCTGATTTTGCTCAGCTTGTGTGACCTGCACACTCAAAACATGTTGAGCAACTAAACATTCATACCTGTCAGCGTCTTCAGGAGCCATGTATTGCGTCTCATGATCAGAATCATCTCCAACATGTTCTTCACGTGTAATAAGAGCCAATGTCTCCTCATCATAGTCACTAGCGGACTCATATCCACCATCCGCGGTAGCAATCATCACACGCGGAGATTTGCATTCTCTCGCATAATGACCTCCTCCCTTACAACGACGACAAATAATATCACTTGTGTGCCCTGTTGATGCCCTGGAAGAAGAAGAACTCTATGCAGGCCCGGCAGGTGCGCTCTTGGCAGATAATGGTGGTTGTTCCTGTTTTCTTGTATCACGGCTGTAGGAGGCACCTGATTGAGGTGCTGGTGCAGTTGAAGTAGAAGATGGACGCGGCGTCCATGAGGAAGGTCGGCCTGCAGAAAAATTAGTTCGCGCCAATGCTTGTCGATCCTGCACTTCACGTTCAGCTTTACAAGCAAGATGGAATAAATGAGTGATATTAGTATACTCCTTATAGTCTAGAATGGTCTGAATCTCTCTATTTAATCCACCCAGAAAACGTGCAAGCATAGCTTCATTCTCCTCAACAATACCACATCGAATCATGCCAGTTTGTAATTCCTGATAATATTCTTCTACAGAATTTTTTCCTTGTCTTAAACGCTGCAATTTTTGAAGCAATTCACGTTGATAATATGGTGGAACCCAACGCGTACGCATAGCAGTTTTCAAAGCAGCCCAAGTAGTTGGAATAGGATATAATCTACAATGTTCAGACCACCAGACACATGCAAAACTATTGAAAGCACAAACAGCAGTAGCAACCCGTCTCTCCTCGGGATATTGTAAACATTTAAAACGTTGTTCAGTTTCTAACTCCCAAGTAAGATATATATCAGGAACATATCTACCTTCAAATGGTGGAATATTCAATTTCAGTTTAGGAATATGGACATCATCTCGTACCTGAGGTGGTGGTGCAGGCCTACCATTACGAATATATACCTGAGGTCGACCTGGTGGTGGTGGTGCTGGTGGCTGCACGTAGTTCGGATTTTGATCAACCTCATCCTCATAATCTCCCACATAATCATCATCCTCTTGGGTACCAGCAGCACCAGTAGCAGGAGCCAAAGAAGCACCAACAGCAGTAGCAGCGGCACCAGAATTTTGTCCTGGCTCAATAGGAACATGCTGTGCTTGTCCATACTGATTCGGAAGGGGGCGTAGTTGTTGTTGTTGCAGAGGTGCGACAGGTGCAGCCGGTGGTGGAAGACGCGCAAGCAGTTCATTAAATCTGTTATCGAGCTTTGTTTCGAATGTCTTCTCAAGGCCAGTAATCTTCTCCATGGCCTCTTCAAAATTGTTCAGCACATCTTGCACCTGTTCAGTCATCATTTGCTGAAACTTATCATGAAGCTCCTTGTTCGATAAGTTCTCCCAGTCAATCTCGTCGGCTTGTGATCCTGGCATGGTTAGCAGCAATAGAAACACACAAGAATATGATCCTGCAGACTACTAAGAAGTGGTGGTGGTGTATCACAAACCCGTCAAGCAAACCTCAAATTCTTACCAGTTCTTACCCAGCAGCAGGTGGTGATCGGCAACCGTTGTAGTCAAAACTTCTCAAAGCTTGGATAGAGCGATTACCAGGGAGAGTCAAACGCACGACGTAGATGTATGTGGAGCTGGGAAGGCTTATAATATGGTAGCAAAAAGGGTCAGCAATAATCAATTCAGAGATGCAAAATTGAATAAACGCTCAACAACGGTACTGTGCTGGTCCTAGGCTAGACCGTGCTAGAGACGCGAGCCTAGAACACTAACAAAATCATGGCGCTGCACGTAAACAAGGGAAAAGCACACTCTCGAAATTTTTTTTCGCTTTTTTTTGCGCTGCTTTTTTTTGCGCTGCTCTTTTTTTTGCGAAAAATCACTATAATGGCGAGTGTCTCAAAACTCTTCCCAGGTCAAACTGACAGGATGGGCACGAAATTTTTGTGACCAATTTTTTTTTTGACTGCCCGGACCCAAAAACTGGAAACGGGTCAAAAAAAACTTTCTATAACGGCGACTGTCTCAATACGCTTAGAAACACCTAAAAATAGGATAGCCAGTAATTTTTTTGTCAAGTGCGTTTTCCGAAAATTTTGGGCCTAAACGGAGGCTCGTTTCCGGACTCTTTTTTTTGGAAACCAACCTCTTCTACGGACGGCAAAAGATTGCTGGAATCCGAAACCTACTCAGACAAGGAAACACGAATCGGAAATTAGATGGATCCCGAAAACAAACCTAATATGCAAGGAACTCGGATTGGTGGTGGATATATGGTGGTGGTATATGGCAGCGGTGGTGGTAGCGGTGGTAGTATATGGATATGGATCGGTGGTGGTATATGGACACGGATTGGTGGTGGTATATGGATACGGATTCGGAGCGGTGGCGGATAAGCGGTGGTGGTAGATGGCAGGGGCGATGATGATGGTGCGGCGGCGGCGTGACAACTTATGACCAGAACTCGAAACTCTAAAAGACTAGACTCTAAGACCAGCAACTAGACACGACGATGCAACCGCAAATTCAACAAAGCAAAACCCTAAAAAGATTATGCAAAGGCTCAGATTGGTTCGGATACGATGAACTAACCCTAATTTTTTGTGGCTTTTTCGTGGACTGTAGGTATGAAGAACAGACTCGATCTAAACTACGAAAAACTGTAAAATCTCACCGAGCAACCTGGAAATTTGATACCACTTGATAGAGGCAAAGGTGTCCCGTCTTTCGATGAGATGGTGGATTTCGCTTTGGTGGAAGTCGACTTTGACGATCCGACTACGAACGTGCGAGGACGTCGCGCCTTAGCAATCGCTAAACCAACTCCGAGAGGTTATTGACCACGCTGGAGCACGATCAACCTGACCACGAGGGTCTGTTTCCTGCGAGCAAACGAAGAACAAGCAAGAAACTGAGATTGCAATCTGGATATTTGCGAATATAAGATGAAAGCTTTATGGATCAAGGTGGGGTTCTGTGACGCCTTTGTCTGGTCGTTGAACACAAACGAAGTACGCGAAGTTGCAGCTATGGCGAACTTTTAATGTAAACAAAACCCAAAGTCTAAACGATGCCCTAAGGGCTGTATATATGGAGGAAGAGGGGGGAATTTCGTGGCCCTTGGTGGAGGGGTCCGAAATCAACCCTATCTTTTGTTTCCCCACACATACGGACTCTAAAAATAGCCTATACTTATGTATTTCGAAATTACATGGGCCTGGCCCAATAATAAGGTGACGCAGCACCTAAAATAGCCTCGGGACGAAAATTATGAAGTGGCATCTTGTATATTTCGTCCAAGGCTTCATGCACCCATTATGGTGGCTTCAAAGTCCTGAAATCATCACTTGTAACTCCGTTCTTGTTCTTGCTCCAATGTTCATCCTTCTCCAAGCTAGGCCCTTCATTTGTAAGCAAAACAAATGTATCCAGTTTAGGCAGCATCATATTCTCATGAACATTAGAATCATTACCAAGAAACGAAAGTACCTGGTAATTTAGTTGGCGTGCACGAGCTCTAGTAATTGGTCCAGTATGTATAGCAGCAGGGGCTGTGGGTGTAACAATTGTATTGATGTCCTCATCAATATATGTTGGTAGATGGCAGCGGTGGTGGTATATGACAGCGGTGGTGGTATATGGATACGGATTCGAAGCGGTGGCAGATAAGCGGTGGTGGTAGATGGCAGGGGCGATGATGATGGTGCGGCGGCGTGACAACTTATGACCAGAACTCGAAACTCTAAAACACTAGACTCTAAGACCAGCAACTAGACACGACGATGCAACCACAAATTCAACAAAGCAAAACCCTAAAAAGATTATGCAAAGGCTCAGATTGGTTCGGATATGATGAACTAACCCTAATTTTTTTTGTGGCTTTTTCGTGGACTGTAGGTATGAAGAACAGACTCGATCTAAACTACAAAGAACTGTAAAATCTCACCGAACAACCTGGAAATCTGATACCACTTGATAGAGGCAAAGGTGTCCTGTCTTTCGATGAGATGATGGATATCGCTTTGGTGGAAGTCGACTTTGACGATCCGACTACGAACGTGCGAGGACGTCGCGCCTTAGCAATCGCTAAACCAACTCCGAGAGGTTATTGACCATGCCGGAGCACGATCAACCTGACCACGAGGGTCTGTTTCCTGTGAGCAAACGAAGAACAAGCAAGAAACTAAGATTGCAATCTGGGTATTGCGAATATAAGATGAAAGCTTTATTGATCAAGGTGGGGTTCTGTGACGCCTTTGTCTGGTTGTTGAATACAAACGAAGTACGCGAAGTTGTAGCTATGGCGAACTTTTAATCTAAACAAAACCCAAAGTCTAAACGGTGCCCTAAGGGCTGTATATATGGAGGAAGAGAGGGGAATTTCGTGGCCCTTGGTGGAAGGGTCCGAAATCAACCCTATCTCTTGTTTCCCCACACATACGGACTCTAAAAATAGCCTATACTTATGTATTTCGAAATTACATGGGCCTGACCCAATAAAAAGGTGACGCAGCACCTATAATAGCCTCGGGACGAAATTTATGAAGTGGCATCTTGTATATTTCGTCCAAGGCTTCATGCACCCATTATGGTGGCTTCAAAGTTCTGAAATCATCACTTGTAACTCCGTTCTTGTTCCCCTTGCGCATGGCATCATCTCCATGCTTGTTCTTGCTCCAATGTTCATCCTTCTCCAAGCTAGGCCCTTCATTTGTAAGCAAAACAAATGTATCCAATTTAGGCAGCATCATATTCTCATGAACATTAGAATCATTACCAAGAAACGAAAGTACCTGATAATTTAATTGGCGTGCGCGAGCTCTAGTAATTGGTCCCGTATATGTAGCAGTAGGGGCTGTGGGTGTAATAATGGTATTGATGTCCTCATCATTGCTGCACCTCTCAATGAGCTTACAAAGAAAGATGTGCCTTTTCTTTGGGGTCCCGCACAGGAAGAAGCCTTCTCGGTATTGAAAGATAAGTTGACACATGCTCCTTTACTCCAACTTCCTGATTTTAATAAGACTTTTGAGCTTGAATGTGATGCTAGCGGAATTGGATTAGGAGGTGTGTTATTACAAGATGGCAAACCTGTTGCATACTTTTCTGAAAAATTGAGTGGGCCTAGTCTGAATTATTCTACTTACGATAAAGAATTATATGCTCTTGTTCGGACTTTAGAAACATGGCAACATTATTTATGGCCCAAAGAATTTGTTATACATTCTGATCATGAATCTTTGAAACATATTAAAAGTCAAGCTAAACTGAATCGTAGACATGCTAAATGGGTTGAATTTATTGAGACTTTCCCTTATGTCATTAAACAGAAGAAGGGAAAAGAAAATGTTATTGCTGATGCATTGTCTCGTCGCTATACTATGCTTTCACAACTTGACTTCAAAATATTTGGTTTGGAGACCATCAAAGATCAATATGTGCATGATGCTGATTTTAAAGATGTAATGCAGAATTGTAAAGAAGGAAGAATGTGGAACAAGTTTGTCTTTAACAATGGATTTGTGTTTCGTGCTAACAAGCTATGCATTCCAGCTAGCTCCGTTTGTCTTTTGTTGTTGCAGGAGGCGCATGGAGGAGGATTAATGGGACACTTTGGCGTGAAGAAGACGGAGGACGTACTTGCTACACATTTCTTTTGGCCAAAGATGAGACGGGATGTTGAGCGTTTTATTGCTCGCTGCACTACATGTCAAAAAGCTAAGTCACGACTCAATCCTCATGGTTTATATATGCCTTTGCCTGTACCTAGTGTTCCTTGGGAGGATATATCTATGGACTTTGTTTTAGGTTTACCTCGAACAAAGAAGGGGAGGGATAGCATATTTGTTGTCGTGGATAGATTCTCGAAAATGGCACACTTTATACCATGTCATAAAAGCGATGATGCTGTTAATGTTGCTGATTTGTTCTTTCGTGAAATTATTCGCTTGCATGGTGTGCCAAATACTATTGTTTCAGATCGTGGTACTAAATTTCTTAGCCACTTTTGGAGATGTTTATGGGCTAAGTTGGGGACTAAATTGCTTTTTAGTACTACTTGTCACCCCCAAACTGATGGACAAACTGAAGTAGTCAATAGAACATTGTCTACTATGCTTAGGGCTGTTTTGAAGAATAATAAGAAAATGTGGGAGGAATGCTTGCCTCATATTGAATTTGCTTATAATCGTTCATTGCATTCTACTACTAAGATGTGCCCTTTTGAAGCTGTGTATGGTTTCCTACCTCGTGCACCTATTGATTTGTTGATAGAGGCGACGGTCCCGATCTTTCGATGAGATGATAACTATCGATTTGGTGGAGACGACTTTGACAATCCGACTACAAACGTGCACGACATTGCGCCTTAGCAATCGCTAAACCAATCTCCTGAGGTTACTGACGATGCTGGAAGCACGGTCAGCCTGACCACGAAGGTCTATTCCTGCAAGCAATCGAAGAACGAGCAAGAATACGATAAAGCAATCTGAATATTGCAAATATATATGAAGTATTGATAATGGTGGGGATCCGGAAGCGGTCTTGGTCTGGTCGTTGGACACAAACGAAGTACACGAAGTTGCAATGGCTAACTTTTAACTAAACAAATCCCAAGGAAAAAGCTATTAGATGGATCTACTTATATAGGAGCAAGGGGTGGCGGCCAAGGAGGTGGGAGGACGTCCCAAGGCAGCCTAAAACTAACCCTAGGTCGTACAAGGCTCATGGGCCCAAGTGGAGGTGATGCAACACCTTTGGGCTTGTAGTTTGACTCGGATTCTGCTGCAACGTCAGATTGTTTAGTCTGTAACTCAATGCTCCAGACGAATTTGAAGGTGAATCCAATTGGGATGGAAAGAGCACGAAATCTAGTTTCCAACAAAAAAAGAATCACCCAATTCGGAGTCCGTATGAAAAAGTTGTTGGCGTTTTGTGTCAAGTATGTCTGTGCAGCCCAAATCTGAATCCAGAACGTGAGAGACTTGGACTCTATCTTCTCTTGGCCCAAAAGTGACGTGAGAGGACTTTTTGAACACAACCTAAACATCTCCTTTTCCCTTATCTTCATATGTGGATTGTACAAATGTCCCATACACCTGCAATTAGACAAAACACAAAAGTGTGTGAAGTATTTTTGTTCTGGATAACATAAATAGACTATTGAATAGTTTGCATTAGAAATCACCTGACAAATATGCATGTATGCAATATTTTTGGTCGTATCCAAGGTAGTCATGTCCTCATCATCCTCCCCTTTTTGAAAACAAAGCCGTCCTCGGCATTGCTTAATCTGAAATGTGGCTAACAAAAGAGACAAGGTGTACATGTTGTATATGTATATGTCATCCATTTTAACTTCTCTTGATTTTTATACATATGTCACATGTATACATGTGTAACTTTCATTGTTCATAAAATCTGAAGCCAAAAAGTTATCACAAGAAGTAGAAGGCATAAAAATATTGCAACTCAGTTTGCACATATAAGGGAAGCTCTTATTCACTTCAAAAGATTGGCAATGTTCATCATTAAACCATCCTAACTTCGATGAATAAACCTTACTTGCATCAAATTTACATGCTACAACATGCTTAAATAAGCAAACATGCAATAAGTCATTGGACACAGAATCATCATAAAGATTAGAGGTCATATCAAAATGATTAAACATTGGTTCTTTTGCATCAACAGTTAATTCAATGGGTGCACTCAAAATTGTTGATATTTCAGTTGTTTGATCACATGACGCATTCATGACAGTAACAAGAGTCTCTAAAATAGGTGGTGTGCTCAAATCAACAGGTAACTCAACACATGATGCATTCAATTTAACTAGGCATGCTTCATTCTCATGTGAAGTTATATCATCAAGACCTTTACTGTTACCTCGCAGAGATGTAGCTGATGTAGGTACGGACGTTGACAATGTACCATACTCTTGAGATGATATCGCGCTCACAATCCGAGGTGGGGCTGCTCTAGTAGGTGCAATAGTGGAGTAACCAACCGGCGGTGGTGAGCATGAACTGGAATAGTAGTTGTTGTAGTCACCCAATGCATCCTCCTATATTTGTCTCTCAAAGGTACAAGCACGGACATACATACCAGTAATGCAACGAGGAATATACTGAAATCTTGCCTTAATATCATGGTTCAAACCACCAAAAATCTATTCATTGTATCATCCTCAGATTCTTCTATGTCACAATGATGCATATAAGATTTGAACTCTTGGTAGTAAGCATGAACAGTGTTACTACCTTGTTTTAATTGCTCCAATTTGCGACGCAATTCACGACGATAGTAAGGAGGAAAAAATTGTTGTCTCATTACAGCTTTCAAAACTTTCCAAGTTGTGGGTTGGTTATCAATGTTTTTCTTACAATGTACACTCCACCAAACAGAAGCAAAACCAGTAAATGCTCTAATTGTAGCTCGTACTCTCTCAAGTTCAGAAAAAACATGGTGACTAAAAACTTGTTCTACTTCAAGCTCCCAAGCTAGATAAATAGCAGGATTAAATCTACCCTCAAATGATGGTAAAGAGATAACCTGACCATATGCTTGTGTGTGTTGTCCCAACTCTCGTGATGGTGAAGATGTGTCCGTCATCCAAGAACTTCTATCTCTGGAACCTGTCATGATTAGTAGAAACAAGAACCAAAATTCAAGAATAATGTTCCTGTGAACTACTAGGATGTGGTTGTAAAGTGCTCACAGTAAAGCAAATATCAATATCTTACAAGTTCTTACCATGCGGCAGGTGGTGACAGGCAACCAGCGGTGTCAAATAACTCCGAAGATTGTGTAAAACGATTGCCAGGGGAACATACGTATACACGGTGTAGAAATATGTGGAGCTGGGTTGGCTATATATGGTAGCAAAAGATTAGCAATAATCAATTCAGAGATGCAATGTTGAATAAACGCTCAACGACGATACTGTGCTAGTCCTAGGCTAGACCAAACTAGAGACGCGAGCCTAGAACACTAATGAGGTCACGTCATAGCACAACTAGCATCAATAAATGATATGAAGTAGCTCTGGACAGCAAGATATAAGTGAAGATCACAATAGCAGTAGACCTATTTAGAAGCTGATGTTGAGGTGCCAAACACTAAACTAGCTTCTGCAACTATTTAGATGCGGCTCGTTGCTAGCTTCCATTTGAATACTCGCGGAGCCAAAACAGACTTCATATGAGGAAGTTATGCCTGTTTTACTGAATAGTGCACAAAACAGATTCCAATCCGAATTCAACTACGAGATTGAGTCTAGATAGATCCGAATTTGGTTTTTTTTCTCCTCACTTTTTTTTTCTCACACTTTTTTTTCTTTTCCTTTCTTTTTTTTCTCTGACTTTTTTTTTACTTTTTTTTCTCTCGTTTTTTTTCTCTATCTTTTTTTTCTCTCTCCCTCTTTCCAAAACAAACTAGATAAGATGTAGATTGGATCAAGCGAAGATGGGAACGATGTCAACTATGATTATGACAATGAACGGTGGGTAGCACGTGGAGGAAATTGATGGATGGGTGGTGGACAGCGGAAGGGATAATGATGCAGCGGCGACGTGACTAATGTGAACAGAACTCGAAACTCTAAACGACCTAGACACTAAGATCAGCAACTCGACACGACGATGCAACCGCAAATTCAACAAAACAAATACAGAAAAGATTATGCAAGGCTCAGATTGGTTCGGATGGGATGAACTAACCCTAATTTTTTTTGGCTTTTTCGTGGACTATAGGTATGAAGAACAGACTCGATCTAAACTACGAAAAACTGTAAAATCTCACCGAGCAACCTGGAAATCTGATACCACTTGATAGAGGCGAGGGTCCTGATCTTTCGATGAGATGATAACTATCGATTTGGTGGAGACGACTTTGACAATCCGACTACAAACGTGCACGACGTTGAGCCTTAGCAATCGCTAAACCAATCTCCTGAGGTTACTGACGATGCTGGAAGCACGGTCAGCCTGACCACGAAGGTCTATTCCTGCAAGCAATCGAAGAACGAGCAAGAATATGATAAAGCAATCTGAATATTGCAAATATATATGAAGTATTGATAATGGTGGGGATCCGGAAGCGGTCTTGGTCTGGTCGTTGGACACAAACGAAGTACACGAAGTTGCAATGGCTAACTTTTAACTAAATAAATCCCAAGGAAAAAGCTACTAGATGGATCTACTTATATAAGAGCAAGGGGTGGCGGCCAAGGAGGTGGGAGGACGTCCCAAGGCAGCCTAAAACTAACCCTAGGTCGTACAAGGCTCATGGGCCCAAGTGGAGGTGATGCAACACCTTTGGGCTTGTAGTTTGACTCGGATTCTACTGCAATGTCAGATTGTTTCGTCTGTAACTCAATGCTCCGGACGAATTTGAAGGTGAATCCAATTGGGATGGAAAGATCACGAAATCTAGTTTCCAACAAAAAAAGAATCACCCAATTCGGAGTCCGTATGAAAAAGTTGTTGGCATTTTGAGTCAGGTATGTCTGTGCAGTCCAAATCTGAATCCAGAATGTGAGAGACTTGGACTCTATCTTCTCTTGGCCCAAAAGTGACGTGAGAGGACTTTTTGAACACAACCTAAACATCTCCTTTTCCCTTATCTTCATATGTGAATTGTACAAATGTCCCATACACCTGCAATTAGACAAAACACAAAAGTGTGTGAAGTATTTTTGTTCTGGATAACATAAATAGACTATTGAATAGTTTGCATTAGAAATCACCTGACAAATATGCATATATGCAATATTTTTGGTCGTATCCAAGGTAGTCATGTCCTCATCATTTGTTGCCTCTTCCATCTTCGGAGAAGGTTAATTTTGATGCTAAACAACGTGCTGAATTGATTTTAAAAATGCATGAGTTAACTAAGGAAAACATTGAGCGTATGAATGCTAAATATAAACTTGCTGGAGATAAGGGTAGAAAACATGTTGTGTTTGCACCTGGAGATCTTGTTTGGTTACATTTGCGTAAGGATAGATTTCCTGATTTGCGCAAATCAAAGCTAATGCCACGTGCTGATGGTCCCTTTAAGGTGTTAGAGAAAATAAATGATAATGCATATAAACTTGAGCTGCCTGCAGATTTTGGGGTTAGTCCCACTTTTAACATTGCAGATTTGAAGCCTTATTTGGGTGAGGAAGATGAGCTTCCGTCGAGGACGACTTCATTTCAAGAAGGGGAGGATGATGAGGACATCAATACCATTGTTACACCCACAGCCCCTACTGCTACATATACGGGACCAATTACTAGAGCTCACGCACGCCAATTAAATTATCAGGTACTTCCGTTTCTTGGTAATGATTCTAATGTTCATGAGAATATGATGCTGCCTAAATTGGATACATTTGGGCCTAGCTTGGAGAAGGATGAACATTGGAGCAAGAACAAGCATGGAGATGATGCCATGCGCAAGGGGAACAAGAACGGAGTTACAAGTGATGATTTCAGGACTTTGAAGCCACCATAATGGGTGCATGAAGCCTTGGACGAAATATACAAGATGCCACTTCATAAATTTCGTCCCGAGGCTATTATAGGTGCTGTGTCACATTTTTATTGGGCCAGGCACATGTAATTTCGAAATACATAAGTATAGGCTATTTGTAGAGTCCGTATGTGTGGGGAAACAAGAGATAGGGTTGATTTCGGACCCCTCCACCAAGGGCCACGAAATTCCCCTCTCTTCCTCCATATATACAGCCCTTAGGGCACCATTTAGACTTTGGGTTTTGTTTAGACTAAAAGGTCGCCATAGCTGCAACTTCGCGTACTTCGTTTGTGTTCAAGGACCAGACAAAGGCGTCACAGAACCCCACCTTGATCAATAAAGCTTTCATCTTATATTCGCAATATCCAGATTGCCATCTCAGTTTCTTGCTTGTTCTTCGTTTGCTCGCAGGAAACAGACCCTCGTGGTCAGGTTGATCGTGCTCCGGCATGGTCAATAACCTCTCGGAGTTGGTTTAGCAATTGCTAAGGCGCGACGTCCTCACACGTTCGTAGTCGGATCGTCAAAGTCGACTGCCACCAAAGCGATATCCATCATCTCATCGAAAGACGGGACACCTTTGCCTCTATCATATGTCATGTCCATTATTCATGCCCACTATTTGCACACATGACATGCTCGCTATGATTCCCTCAAGTATGTTGCATCTTCGCACTACTAGCTTTCTTGACTTGATCGCTATGATTGCTTGCTATGTTGCGTCACCCATGTTCCACTCTTACTCGCTTTCTTGGGTTGATGACATATATGTTCATGCCTCTCACTTGATTTGTCTTGAGCATTGTCTCTTGTCTCCATTAGTTGCATCTCTCATATCACCTTGTATTGAGTGCAACCATACTATGCTTATTGATCTTGGAGACTTGGACACTATACTTGTGATGCATGCTGGTTTGATTAAGCCTCTTGTATTTGGTTGTTATCGCATCATATGCTTACATACCATGCCAAATTCCCTTGTCCTTTCTTATGATTAGCATGATGCATACACTTGTTGGGTATCTTACCACACGAATGATAGGTTTTGCACTTCCGCTAACCTCATTTGTTTTTCCGAGTGTTTGTCATGTTCTTTCATTTTGAAGGATTCACAAGGCATTACTGTCATGAGACATATTGGTTATGTGAAGGCATACATGATGTGCAACTCCAACATCTTTTGGAACATTCATAAGGTGAACTCCTTCTCTTTGAGCCATCCTCAAATACTCATATTGGATGGGTCACTCTTTCATTGTTGTTTACTTCTTGTTGTCTACATGATACATCTCGTGAACGGAGGAGCGACATTGGAGATTGGCTACATGGACCTTAACATTGAGGAGCGCTCGCACTTATTGGATGCACCTTCGGAATTCCACTCATGCCACGACATCGAGCATTGGTACACCAACACCTCCATATTTGTTGATTGTGCTCATACATGTCATGCTCGATGGACATACCATACTCACCACAAGTTTGCACCCTATGCATGGATTAACTCACATTATGCTTGCCTTGTTGCATCTATTTCCATGACACCATGATATATGAGATTGTGCACTTCCTAAGCAAATTTGTTGTGATCTTCCTTGATGGCATATTCATACATCATGATCATATTGTCCACCATCAATTGCATGATAGCTTACACATATTGAGCATCCATTGCCATATTCATGCTATTGATGAACCGTCTCTCTATGACATCATTTTGCACAATGGTATAATTTGTCGCTTTGTGCACCATGCTAATTATCCCATGAATGCTTTGCATATCATTCTATATCATCTTGATAAGCTTCATGCGCTTTGTCATGCACTATCCATTCGCACGGACTCACGCTTAATTGATGGACACTTTGTGTGCGCTAACCATTGTATTTCCAAGTGTACTTTGTGTTTGCTCATTTTGCATGTACCACATACCGGAGACACCTTGGAGTACTTGGATTGCGCAATGCCTTCACCTACGTCCCACTACAAGTCCGTCCACGACACCCGTTTCCATGGTGATGAGGATGACGATCCGAGGTCGGATCTTTCACAAGGGGGGGGGGGAGATGATGTGGAGCATCCCACGTTCATCCCCATGTACACTCCGACTACTCCCAAAGCCCTAAGGATACATAAGATGAGACCTCGACTATGCGCCATTGGACACAAGGTGAATTCACTCCTCTTCGAACCGTCACTTTCCGCATGTGAGACATGGCTACTACCTCATGCATGGACCTTGCATACACTCAGGTACAACCAAGATGACCATGGAGAATCCAAGGACCAAGGCCAAGCATGGAAGAGAAGACGGAAGAAAGAAGGAAGAAGAAGATGGAGCAGCTGCTGGAGCCAGGCCGGACATCCGGACCGACGTCCGGATCATCCGGGCCCAGCCGGATCATCCGGACCCTCCCCCGGATCGTCCGGGTAACCGTGCCCGAAGACACCCGAAGCTGCTCGACGAAGCCGGATCATCCGGACGGTCACCCGGATCATCCGGACCCCCGACATCCGAATCATCCGGGCCACCATCCGGATCATCCGGACCCCACCTGCGTGTGTGACTTGGGCCGAAGCCCGTGTACCCCTTCGCCCCTCACTTACCCCTTCGTGGCTTAGCACTATAAATAGACCTCCTCCTCCCCACTTTGAGACTTAGCATTGGATTAGCTCATGTTTGTGTGAGAGCCATTGCTCCTCCACTTGGATACTTCTCCTCGGAGATCAGGACCTCTCCAGAGAAGATCCCCAAGCGGATTCAAGACCCCTCTTTAGGGAAGAACATCAAGGCCTCCTCTTGGAGAAGATCGGTTACCTTTGTATCCTTACCTTTGTTGACTTTGGATCTCGTGTATCTCTTTGTGTTCTTCGATCTAGCATTTGTGTGACCGATTCCTTGTTGGTTGAGTGTTTTCCCTCGTTCCTCCCCGTGATTTCCTCGTGTTCTTCCGCTCGTTCTTCATGTCTCCCCATAGGATCCCCTCCAAACGTGAAAGATCGACGCTATAGGGTTCCACCCTACATCACATGTGTTTAGACGTTGCCTTTCATTTGGTGTTGTGAATGACTCTTATGCCTACCATAGACTATTCATTGAGAGTCTTATGCATGCTTGCTATGATCTTGAGGTTGATGCTTGTTCTCTTGTCAACCGTTTTAGCATCTTTACCTCACATTTACATGCTTGTTTCCATGATGTCCTTGATTGTGCTCAATTTATGTGCTTACATGACATGTCACAATCCATCGTCACACCACATGCTATACTTGATGACGACACTTATTTGGTGAATCGCCTCTTGAATGCTAGGTTTAGCACTTACGCTAACCACATTTGTTTCTACAAGTGTTTGTTATACTTGCTCCTTTTGAAGGAATCACGAGACGGTGCGACATTGGAGAGTGCCCATTTCGAGCTTCAACTTGATAAGTGCTTGGTTGTTGTCTACTTCTACACGGCGACGCCCACTCTTTCCCATGGTGATGAATATCATGATCCGTGGATGGATCTCTCCCAAGGGGGGGAGATGATGCAGAGCATCCCTCAACCATCACCATGCACGTCACTCTACCACCGCAAGCACAGAGAGAACCAATTACGAGAGCTCGTGCACACGCCATCGAGAACGAGGTGAACTCCTTCTTCTTCGAGCTCCACTCAAATTCATTCGAGAGTCGGACTCTACCTATAATGGAAACATTATGCATTCTTAGGTACTTCGGAGATCGTCACGAGAAAGCACGGAGGGACCACCAAGTTCACCGGAGACCTACGGAGGAGGAGAAGGAAGATGGACGCGCGACAAGAGAGAAGGAGGAGTCCTGGACACCCAGGGTGCCCAAGCACTTTGGCCCCGGAGGCCCGGCCCCTCCCCGGGCGCCGTTCCCAGCCGGACCCGGGTGCCCGGCCATGGAGGGCCCGGGTGCCTGCACCACCCCGGCGCTGCCCCCAGCCACACTCGGGTGCCTGGCTGCCTGCGCCCATCCGCCCTCCAGGTGCCCAGCCTTGAGGCCCCGGTTACCCGGCCCCCTCCCGCTGGTGCTGCTGCCACCTGCCCGGGTGCCCGGGCCATCACCCTCGGGTGCCCGGCCCCTCTCCAGCCAGCCCCGGGTGCCCGGCCGAATGGCCCCGAGTGCTCGGCCTCGACCGCCCAGGCTCCTGCATCTACCCCGGGTGATAGAGGCAAAGGTGTCCCGTCTTTCGATGAGATGATGGATATCGCTTTGGTGGCAGTCGACTTTGATGATCCGACTACGAACGTGCGAGGACGTCGCGCCTTAGCAATCGCTAAACCAACTCCGAGAGGTTATTGACCACGCCGGAGCATGATCAACCTGACCACGAGGGTCTGTTTCCTGCAAGCAAACGAAGAAGAAGCAAGAAACTGAGATTGCAATCTGGATATTGCGAATATAAGATGAAAGCTTTATTGATCAAGGTGGGGTTCTGTGACGCCTTTGTCTGGTCGTTGAACACAAACGAAGTACGCGAAGTTGCAGCTATGGCTAACTTTTAATCTAAACAAAACCCAAAGTCTAAACGATGCCCTAAGGGCTGTATATATGGAGGAAGAGGGGGGAATTTCGTGGCCCTTGGTGGAGGGGTCCAAAATCATCCCTATCTCTTGTTTCCCCACACATACGGACTCTAAAAATAGCCTATACTTATGTATTTCGAAATTACATGGGCCTGGCCCAGTAATAAGGTGACGCAGCACCTAAAATAGCCTCGGGACGAAATTTATGAAGTGGCATCTTGTATATTTCGTCCAAGGCTTCATGCACCCATTATGGTGGCTTCAAAGTCCTGAAATCATCACTTGTAACTCCGTTCTTGTTCCTCTTGCGCATGCCATCATCTCCATGCTTGTTCTTGCTCCAATGTTCATCCTTCTCCAAGCTAGGCCTTCATTTGTAAGCAAAACAAATGTATCCAATTTAGGCAGCATCATATTCTCATGAACATTAGAATCATTACCAAGAAACGGAAGTACCTGGTAATTTAGTTGGCGTGCACGAGCTCTAGTAATTGATCTAGTATGTATAGCAGTAGGGGCTGTGGGTGTAACAATTGTATTGATGTCCTCATCATCCTCCCCTTCTTGAAATGAAGTCGTCCTCGGCGGAAGCTCATCTTCCTCACCCAAATAAGGCTTCAAATCTGCAATGTTAAAAGTGGGACTAACCCCAAAATCTGCGGGCAGCTCAAGTTTATATGCATTATCATTTATTTTCTCTAACACCTTAAAGGGACCATCAGCACGTGGCATTAACTTTGATTTGCGCAAATCAGGAAATCTATCCTTACGCAAATGTAACCAAACAAGATCTCCAGGTGCAAACACAACATGTTTTCTACCCTTATCTCCAGCAAGTTTATATTTAGCATTCATACGCTCAATGTTTTCCTTAGTTAACTCATGCATTTTTAAAATCAATTCAGCACGTTGTTTAGCATCAAAATCAACCTTCTCCGAAGATGGAAGAGGCAACAAATCAATAGGTGCACGAGGTAGGAAACCATACACAACTTCAAAAGGGCACATCTTAGTAGTAGAATGCAATGAACGATTATAAGCAAATTCAATATGAGGCAAGCATTCCTCCCACATTTTCTTATTATTCTTCAAAACAGCCCTAAGCATAGTAGACAACGTTCTATTGACTACTTCAGTTTGTCCATCGGTTTGGGGGTGACAAGTAGTACTAAAAAGCAGTTTAGTCCCCAACTTAGCCCATAAACATCTCCAAAAGTGGCTAAGAAATTTAGTATCACGATCTGAAACAATAGTATTTGGCACACCATGCAAGCGAATAATTTCATGAAAGAACAAATCAGCAACATTAACAGCATCATCGCTTTTATGACATGGTATAAAGTGTGCCATTTTCGAGAATCTATCCATGACAACAAATATGCTACCCCTCCCCTTCTTTGTTCGAGGTAAACCTAAAACAAAGTCCATAGATATATCCTCCCAAGGAACACTAGGTACAGGCAAAGGCATATATAAACCATGAGGATTGAGTCGTGACTTAGCTTTTTGACATGTAGTGCAGCGAGCAATAAAACGCTCAACATCCCGTCTCATCTTTGGCCAAAAGAAATGTGTAGCAAGTACGTTCTCCGTCTTCTTCACGCCAAAGTGTCCCATTAATCCTCCTCCATGCGCCTCCTGCAACAACAAAAGACGAACGGAGCTAGCTGGAATGCATAGCTTGTTAGCACGAAACACAAATCCATCGTTAACAACAAACTTGTTCCACATTCTTCCTTCTTTACAATTCTGCATTACATCTTTAAAATCAGCATCATGCACATATTGATCTTTGATGGTCTCCAAACCAAATATTTTGAAGTCAAGTTGTGAAAGCATAGTATAGCGACGAGACAAGGCATCAGCAATAACATTTTCTTTTCCCTTCTTGTGTTTAATGACATAAGGGAAAGTCTCAATGAATTCAACCCATTTAGCATGTCTACGATTCAGTTTAGCTTGACTTTTAATATGTTTCAAAGATTCATGATCAGAATGTATAACAAATTCTTTGGGCCATAAATAATGTTGCCATGTTTCTAAAGTCCGAACAAGAGCATATAATTCTTTATCATAAGTAGAATAATTCAGACTAGGCCCACTCAATTTTTCAGAAAAGTATGCAACAGGTTTGCCATCTTGTAATAACACACCTCCTAATCCAATTCCACTAGCATCACATTCAAGCTCAAAGGTCTTATTAAAATCAGGAAGTTGGAGTAAAGGAGCATGTGTCAACTTATCTTTCAATACCGTGAAGGCTTCTTCCTGTGCGGTACCCCAAACAAAAGGCACATCCTTCTTTGTAAGCTCGTTGAGAGGTGCAACAATGGTGCTGAAATCTCTCACAAAACGCCTATAGAATCCAGCGAGGCCAAGAAAACTCCTCACTTGTGTGACCGTTTTGGGCTGCGGCCAACTCTCAATAGCTTCAATCTTGGCTTTGTCAACTTCAATTCCCTGTGGAGTAACAACATAGCCAAGAAAAGATACTCGGTCGGTGCAAAAGGTGCACTTCCCAAGGTTACCAAACAAACGTGCATCACATAGAGCAATAAAAACAACACGTAAATGTTCCAAATGTTCTTCCAAAGATCTGCTATAAATCAGTATATCATCAAAATAGACTACCACAAATCGTCCAATGAAAGCACGTAAAACTTCGTTCATTAGTCTCATGAAAGTACTAGGCGCATTAGTTAACCCAAAAGGCATGACTAACCACTCATATAATCCAAACTTAGTTTTAAATGTTGTTTTCCATTCATCCCCCAATTTCATACGAATTTGATGGTATCCACTACGCAAATCAACTTTGGAGAATATTGTAGAGCCACTCAATTCATCAAGCATATCATCGAGCCTAGGAATAGGATGACGATAACGAATAGTAATATTATTAATGCCTCTACAATCAACACACATACGTGATGTACCATCCTTTTTCGGCACTAGAATAATAGGAACAGCACAAGGACTAAGGGATTCACGTATATAACCTTTGTCGAGAAGCTCTTGTACTTGACGCATAATCTCCTTCGTCTCCTCTGGATTGGTACGGTATGGTGCACGGTTTGGCAGTGAAGCACCGGGAATTAAGTCAATCTGATGCTCAATCCCTCGAATAGGCGGTAATCCCGATGGCACGTCTTGTGGAAAGACGTCAGCGAACTCCTGCAAAATGTTAGTGACAGCAGGAGGCAAAGAGGAAGGCACGTCCTCGAATGAAAATAATGCCTCTTTGCACAAAAAAGCATAGCAAACAGATTTGCTGAAATCTAGCTCATCAATATCAGATTTGGTGGCAAATAAACAAGCACTTTTCAATTTAATTTCAGAAGCAACACTAGATGGTTTATTATTAGGCTTCATTTGTTACTCAAATTCTTTTGCCACAATCTGATTTTCACTCTTATTCTTCTCCTGTTTTGCTTTATTAGCTCTATTAATATCATCTTTCAAAATGGAATCAGGAGTCATCGGAAGCAAAGTAATATTTTTATCCTTACGAACAAGAGTATAGTGATTGTTTCTACCATGGTGTACAGAATTTTTATCAAATTGCCATGGTCTACCAAGTAATAAGGAACATGCTTGCATAGGTACCACATCACAATCAACTTAATCAGCATATGTAGAGATACTAAAATGCACACGAACAGTATGTGTTACCTTAACCTTGCCGCTGTTGTTGAACCATTGGATGTAGTAAGGATGTGGATGTGGTCTTGTGGTGAGAGAAAGCTTCTCCACCATCTCCATGCTAACCAAGTTGTTGCAGCTCCCTCCGTCTATTATGACGCGCACAGAACGTTCCTTCACAACTCCCTTGGTATGGAACAAATTGTGCCTCTGATTTTGCTCAGCTTGTGTGACCTACACACTCAAAACACGTTGAGCAACTAAACATTCATACCTGTCAGCGTCTTCAGGAGCCATGTATTGCGTCTCATGATCAGAATCATCTCCACCATGTTCTTCACGTGTAATAAGAGCCAATGTCTCCTCATCATAGTCACTAGCGGACTCATATCCACCACCCTCGGTAGCAATCATCACACGCGGAGATTTGTATTCTCTCGCATAATGACCTCCTCCCTTACAACGACGACAAATAATATCACTTGTGTGCCCTGTTGATGCCCTGGAAGAAGAAGAACTCTGTGCAGGCCCGGCAGGTGCGCTCTTGGCAGATAATGGTGGTTGTTCCTGTTTTCTTGTATCATGGCTGTAGGAGGCACCTGATTGAGGTGCTGGTGCAGTTGAAGTAGAAGATGCACGCGGTGTCCATGATGAAGGTCGGCCTGCAGAAAAGTTAGTTCGCGCCAATGCTTGTCGATCCTGCACTTCACGTTCAGCTTTACAAGCAAGATGGAATAAACTAGTGATATTAGTATACTCCTTATAGTCTAGAATGGTCTGAATCTCTCTATTTAATCCACCCAGAAAACGTGCAAGCATAGCTTCATTCTCCTCAACAATACCACATCGAATCATGCCAGTTTGTAATTCCTGATAATATTCTTCTACAGAATTTTTTCCTTGTCTTAGACGCTGCAATTTTTGAAGCAATTCACGTTGATAATATGGTGGAACCCAACGCGTACGCATAGCAGTTTTCAAAGCAGCCCAAGTAGTTGGAATAGGATATAATCTACAATGTTCAGACCACCATACACATGCAAAACTAGTGAAAGCACAAACAGCAGCAGCAACTCGTCTCTCCTCAGGATATTGTAAACATGTAAATCGTTGTTCAGTTTCTAACTCCCAAGTAAGTATGAGGACATCAATACAATTGTTACACCCACAGCCCCTGCTGCTATACATACTGGACCAATTACTAGAGCTCGTGCACGCCAACTAAATTACCAGGTACTTTCGTTTCTTGGTGATGATTCTAATGTTCATGAGAATATGATGCTGCCTAAATTGGATACATTTGTTTTGCTTACAAATGAAGGGCCTAGCTTGGAGAAGGATGAACATTGGAGCAAGAACAAGCATGGAGATGATGGCATGCGCAAGGGGAACAAGAACGGAGTTACAAGTGATGATTTCAGGACTTTGAAGCCACCATAATGGGTGCATGAAGCCTTGGACGAAATATACAAGATGCCACTTCATAAATTTCGTCCCGAGGCTATTTTAGGTGCTGCGTCACCTTATTATTGGGCCAGGCCCATGTAATTTCGAAATACATAAGTATAGGCTATTTTTAGAGTCCGTATGTGTGGGGAAACAAGAGATCGGGTTGATTTCGGACCCCTCCACCAAGGGCCACGAAATTCCCCCCTCTTCCTCCATATATACAGCCCTTAGGGCATCGTTTAGACTTTGGGTTTTGTTTAGATTAAAAGTTCGCCATAGCTGCGACTTCGCGTACTTCGTTTGTGTTCAACGACCAGACAAAGGCGTCACAGAACCCCACCTTGATCAATAAAGCTTTCATCTTATATTCGCAATATCCAGATTGCAATCTCAGTTTCTTGCTTGTTCTTCGTTTGCTCGCAGGAAACAGACCCTCGTGGTCAGGTTGATCGTGCTCCGGCGTGGTCAATAACCTCTCGGAGTTGGTTTAGCGATTGCTAAGGCGCGATGTCCTCGCACGTTCGTAGTCGGATCGTCAAAGTCGACTGCCACCAAAGCGATATCCATCATCTCATCGAAAGACGGGACACCTTTGCCTCTATCAAGTGGTATCAGATTTCCAGGTTGCTCGGTGAGATTTTACAGTTTTTCGTAGTTTAGATCGAGTCTGTTCTTCATACCTACAGTCCACGAAAAAGCCAAAAAAAATTAGGGTTAGTTCATCATATCCGAACCAATCTGAGCCTTTGCATAATCTTTTTAGGGTTTTGCTTTGTTGAATTTGCGGTTGCATCGTCGTGTCTAGTTGCTGGTCTTAGAGTCTAGTCTTTTAGAGTTTCGAGTTCTGGTCATAAGTTGTCACGCCGCCGCCGCACCATCATCATCGCCCCTGCCATCTACCACCACCGCACCGAATCTGTATCCATATACCACCACCAATCCGTGTCCATATACCACCACCGATCCATATCCATATACTACCACCGCTACCACCACCGCTGCCATATACCACCACCATATATCCACCACCAATCTGAGTTCCTTGCTTATTAGGTTTGTTTTCGGGATCCATCCAGATTCCGATTCGTGTTTCCTTGCCGGAGTAGGGTAGCCACGCTCCGTTTAGGCCCAAAATTTTTGGAAAACGCATTTTTCGAAAAAATTTCTGGCTATCCTATTTTTAGGTGTTTCTGAGTGTTTTGAGACAGGTGCCATTATAGGAAGTTTTTTTTGACCCGTTTCCAGTTTTTGGGTCCGGGCAGTCGAAAAAAAAAAAAATTGGTCGAAAAATTTCGTGCCCATCCTGTCAGTTTGAGCTAGGAAGAGTTTTGAGACACTCGCCATTATAGTGATTTTTCGCAAAAAAAAAGCAGCGCAAAAAAAAGAGCGCAAAAAAAAAGAACGCAAAAAAAAAGAGCGAAAAAAAAATTCAGAGTGTGCTTTTCCCTTGTTTACGTGCCGCGCCGTGATTTTGTTGGTGTTCTAGGCTCGCGTCTCTAGCACAGTCTAGCCTAGGACCAGCACAGTACCGTCGTTGAGCGTTTATTCAATTTTGCATCTCTGAATTGATTATTGCTGACCCTTTTTGCTACCATAGTATAAGCCTTCCCAGCTCCACATACATCTACGTCGTGCGTTTGACTCTCCCTGGTAATCGCTCTATCCAAGCTTTGAGAGTTTTTGACTACAACGGTTGCCGATCACCGCCTGCTGCTGGGTAAGAACTGGTAAGAATTTGAGATTTGCTTGACGGATTTGTGACACCCACCACCACCACTTGTTCGTAGTCTGTAGGATCATATTCTTGTGTGTTTCTATTGCTGCTAACCATGCCAGGATCACAAGCCGACGACATTGACTGGGAGAATTTATCGAACAAGGAGCTTCATGATAAGTTTCAGCAAATGATGACTGAACAGGTGCAAGATGTGCTGAACAATTTTGAAGAGGCCATGGAGAAGATCACTGGCCTTGAGAAGACGTTCGAAACAAAGCTCGATAACAAGTTTAATGAATTGCTCGCGCGTCTTCCACCACCACCACCCGCTGCACCTAACGCACCTCTCCAACAACAACAACAACGACTACCTCCACGTCGCGAAGCAGACCTCCGCCGAGCAAGCCGTGTTCCTCTTGCGTTTGGCCAAACTGTTGGTGCTGCTGTTGATACTTCTGTGGCTCCTGCTGCTGATGCGGAGGAGGATGATTATGTGGGAGATTATGAGGATGAGGTTGATCAAAATCAACACTACGTGCAGCCACCTGTACCACCACCAGCAGGTCGACCTCAGGTATATATTCGTAATGGTAGGCCTGCACCACCACCTCAGGTACGAGATGATGTCCATATTCCTAAACCGAAATTGAATATTCCACCATTTGAGGGTAGATATGTTCCTGATATATATCTTACTTGGGAGTTAGAAACTGAACAACGATTTACATGTTTACAATATCCTGAGGAGAGACGAGTTGCTGCTGCCGTTTGTGCTTTCACTAGTTTTGCATGTGTATGGTGGTCTGAACATTGTAGATTATATCCTATTCCAACTACTTGGGCTGCTTTGAAAACTGCTATGCGTACGCGTTGGGTTCCACCATATTATCAACGTGAATTGCTTCAAAAATTGCAGCGTTTAAGACAAGGGAAAAATTCTGTAGAAGAATATTATCAGGAATTACAAACTGGCATGATTAGATGTGGTATTGCTGAGGAGAATGAAGCTATGCTTGCACGTTTTCTTGGTGGATTAAATAGAGAGATTCAGACCATTCTAGACTATAAGGAGTATACTAATATCACTCGTTTATTCCATCTTGCTTGTAAAGCTGAACGTGAAGTGCAGGATCGACAAGCATTGGGGCGAACTAACTTTTCTGCAGGCCGACCTTCATCATGGACACCACGTGCATCTTCTACTTCAACTGCACCAGCACCTCCATCCGGTGCCACCTCCAGCCGTGATACAAGAAAACAGGCACAACCACCATTATCTTCCAAGAGCGCACCTGCGGGTCCTGCACAGCGTTCTTCTTCTTCCATGGCATCAACAGGGCACACAAGTGATATTATTTGTCATCGTTGTAAGGGAGGAGGTCATTATGCGAGGGAATGCAAATCTCCGCGTGTGATGATTGCTACCGCGGATGGTGGATATGAGTCCGCTAGTGACTATGATGAAGAGACATTGGCTCTTATTACACGTGAAGAACATGGTGGAGATGATTCTGATCATGAGACGCAATACATGGCTCCTGAAGACGCTGACAGGTATGAATGTTTAGTTGCTCAACGTGTTTTGAGTGTGCAGGTCACACAAGCTGAGCAAAATCAGAGGCACAATTTGTTCCATACCAAGGGAGTTGTGAAGGAACGTTCTGTGCGCGTCATAATAGACGGAGGGAGCTGCAACAACTTGGCTAGCATGGAGATGGTGGAGAAGCTTTCTCTCACCACAAGACCACATCCACATCCTTACTACATCCAATGGTTCAACAACAGCGGCAAGGTTAAGGTAACACGTACTGTTCGTGTGCATTTTAGTATCTCTACCTATGCTGATTATGTTGATTGTGATGTGGTACCTATGCAAGCATGTTCCTTATTACTTGGTAGACCATGGCAATTTGATAAAAATTCTGTACACCATGGTAGAAACAATCACTACACTCTTGTTCATAAGGATAAAAATATTACTTTGCTTCCTATGACTCCTGATTCCATTTTGAAAGATGATATTAATAGAGCTAATAAAGCACAACAGGAGAAGAATAAGAGTGAAAATCAGATTGTGGCAAAAGAATTTGAGCAACAAATGAAGCCTAATAATAAACCATCTAGTGTTGTTTCTGAAATTAAATTGAAAAGTGCATGTTTATTTGCCACCAAATCTGATATTGATGAGCTAGATTTCAGCAAATCTGTTTGCTATGCTTTTGTGTGCAAAGAGGCATTATTTTCATTCGAGGACGTGCCTTCCTCTTTGCCTCCTGCTGTCACTAACATTTTGCAGGAGGTCGCTGACGTTTTTCCACAAGACGTGCCACCGGGATTACCGCCTATTCGAGGGATTGAGCATCAGATTGACTTAATTCCCGGTGCTTCACTGCCAAATCGTGCACCATACCGTACCAATCCAGAGGAGACGAAGGAGATTATGCGTCAAGTACAAGAGCTTCTCGACAAAGGTTATATACGCGAATCCCTTAGTCCTTGTGCTGTTCCTATTATTCTAGTGCCGAAAAAGGATGGTACATCACGTATGTGTGTTGATTGTAGAGGCATTAATAATATTACTATTCGTTATCGTCATCCTATTCCTAGGCTAGATGATATGCTTGATGAATTGAGTGGCTCTACAATTTTCTCCAAAGTTGATTTGCGTAGTGGCTACCATCAAATTCGTATGAAATTGGGAGATGAATGGAAAACAGCATTTAAAACTAAGTTTGGATTATATGAGTGGTTAGTCATGCCTTTTGGGTTAACTAATGCACCTAGTACTTTCATGAGATTAACGAACGAAGTTTTACGTGCTTTCATTGGACGATTTGTGGTAGTTTACTTTGATGACATATTGATTTATAGCAGATCTTTGGAAGAACATTTGGAACATTTACGTGCTGTTTTTATTGCTCTACGTGGTGCATGTTTGTTTGGTAACCTTGGGAAGTGCACCTTTTGCACCGACCGAGTATCTTTTCTTGGCTATGTTGTTACTCCACAGGGAATTGAAGTTGATAAAGCCAAGATTGAAGCTATTGAGAGTTGGCCGCAGCCCAAAATGGTCACACAAGTGAGGAGTTTTCTTGGCCTCGCTGGATTCTATAGGCGTTTTGTGAGAGATTTCAGCACCATTGCTGCACCTCTCAATGAGCTTACACAGAAAGATGTGCCTTTTCTTTGGGGTACCGCACAGGAAGAAGCCTTCACGGTATTGAAAGATAAGTTGACACATGCTCCTTTACTCCAACTTCCTGATTTTAATAAGACTTTTGAGCTTGAATGTGATGCTAGTGGAATTGGATTAGGAGGTGTGTTATTACAAGATGGCAAACCTGTTGCATACTTTTCTGAAAAATTGAGTGGGCCTAGTCTGAATTATTCTACTTATGATAAAGAATTATATGCTCTTGTTCGGACTTTAGAAACATGGCAACATTATTTATGGCCCAAAGAATTTGTTATACATTCTGATCATGAATCTTTGAAACATATTAAAAGTCAAGCTAAACTGAATCGTAGACATGCTAAATGGGTTGAATTCGTTGAGACTTTCCCTTATGTCATTAAACACAAGAAGGGAAAAGAAAATGTTATTGCTGATGCATTGTCTCGTCGCTATGCTATGCTTTCACAACTTGACTTCAAAATATTTGGTTTAGAGACCATCAAAGATCAATATGTGCATGATGCTGATTTTAAAGATGTAATGCATAATTGTAAAGAAGGAAGAATGTGGAACAAGTTTGTTGTTAACGATGGATTTGTGTTTCGTGCTAACAAGCTATGCATTCCAGCTAGCTCCGTTCGTCTTTTGTTGTTGCAGGAGGCGCATGGAGGAGGATTAATGGGACACTTTGGCGTGAAGAAGACGGAGGACGTACTTGCTACACATTTCTTTTGGCCAAAGATGAGACGGGATGTTGAGCGTTTTATTGCTCGCTGCACTACATGTCAAAAAGCTAAGTCACGACTCAATCCTCATGGTTTATATATGCCTTTGCCTGTACCTAGTGTTCCTTGGGAGGATATATCTATGGACTTTGTTTTAGGTTTACCTCGAACAAAGAAGGGGAGGGATAGCATATTTGTTGTCGTGGATAGATTCTCGAAAATGTCACACTTTATACCATGTCATAAAAGCGATGATGCTGTTAATGTTGCTGATTTGTTCTTTCGTGAAATTATTCGCTTGCATGGTGTGCCAAATACTATTGTTTCAGATCGTGATACTAAATTTCTTAGCCACTTTTGGAGATGTTTATGGGCTAAGTTGGGGACTAAACTGCTTTTTAGTACTACTTGTCACCCCCAAACTGATGGACAAACTGAAGTAGTCAATAGAACGTTGTCTACTATGCTTAGGGCTGTTTTGAAGAATATAAGAAAATGTGGGAGGAATGCTTGCCTCATATTGAATTTGCTTATAATCGTTCATTGCATTCTACTACTAAGATGTGCCCTTTTGAAGTTGTGTATGGTTTCCTACCTCGTGCACCTATTGATTTGTTGCCTCTTCCATCTTCGGAGAAGGTTAATTTTGATGCTAAACAACGTGCTGAATTGATTTTAAAAATGCATGAGTTAACTAAGGAAAACATTGAGCGTATGAATGCTAAATATAAACTTGCTGGAGATAAGGGTAGAAAACATGTTGTGTTTGCACCTGGAGATCTTGTTTGGTTACATTTGCGTAAGGATAGATTTTGATAGAGGCAAAGGTGTCCCGTCTTTCGATGAGATGGTGGATTTCGCTTTGGTGGAAGTCGACTTTGACGATCCGACTACGAACGTGCGAGGACGTCGCGCCTTAGCAATCGCTAAACCAACTCCGAGAGGTTATTGACCACGCCGGAGCACGATCAACCTGACCACGAGGGTCTGTTTCCTGCGAGCAAACGAAGAACAAGCAAGAAACTAAGATTGCAATCTGGATATTGCGAATATAAGATGAAAGCTTTATTGATCAAGGTGGGGTTCTGTGACGCCTTTGTCTGGTCGTTGAACACAAACGAAGTACGCGAAGTTGCAGCTATGGCGAACTTTTAATCTAAACAAAACCCAAAGTCTAAACGATGCCCTAAGGGCTGTATATATGGAGGACGAGGGGGGAATTTCGTGGCCCTTGGTGGAGGGGTCCGAAATCAACCCTATCTCTTGTTTCCCCACACATACGGACTCTAAAAATAGCCTATACTTATGTATTTCGAAATTACATGGGCCTGGCCCAATAATAAGGTGACGCAGCACCTAAAATAGCCTCGGGACGAAATTTATGAAGTGGCATCTTGTATATTTCGTCCAAGGCTTCATGCACCCATTATGGTGGCTTCAAAGTCCTGAAATCATCACTTGTAACTCCGTTCTTGTTCCCCTTGCGCATGCCATCATCTCCATGCTTGTTCTTGCTCCAATGTTCATCCTTCTCCAAGCTAGGCCCTTCATTTGTAAGCAAAACAAATGTATCCAATTTAGGCAGCATCATATTCTCATGAACATTAGAATCATTACCAAGAAACAAAAGTACCTGGTAATTTAGTTGGCGTGCACGAGCTCTAGTAATTGGTCCAGTATGTATAGCAGCAGGGGCTGTGGGTGTAACAATTGTATTGATGTCCTCAGAGGAGTGAATTCACCTTGTGTCCAATGGCGTATGTTCGAGGTCTCGTCATATTGACTACTTCAGTTTGTCCATCAGTTTGGGGGTGACAAGTAGTACTAAAAAGCAGTTTAGTCCCCAACTTAGCCCATAAACATCTCCAAAAGTGGCTAAGAAATTTAGTATCACGATCTGAAACAATAGTATTTGGCACACCATGCAAGCGAATAATTTCACGAAAGAACAAATCAGCAACATTAACAGCATCATCGCTTTTATGACATGGTATAAAGTGTGCCATTTTCGAGAATCTATCCACGACAACAAATATGCTATCCCTCCCCTTCTTTGTTCGAGGTAAACCTAAAACAAAGTCCATAGATATATCCTCCCAAGGAACACTAGGTACAGGCAAAGGCATATATAAACCATGAGGATTGAGTCGTGACTTAGCTTTTTGACATGTAGTGCAGCGAGCAATAAAACGCTCAACATCCCGTCTCATCTTTGGCCAAAAGAAATGTGTAGCAAGTACGTCCTCCGTCTTCTTCACGCCAAAGTGTCCCATTAATCCTCCTCCATGCGCCTCCTGCAACAACAAAAGACGAACGGAGCTAGCTGGAATGCATAGCTTGTTAGCACGAAACACAAATCCATCGTTAACAACAAACTTGTTCCACATTCTTCCTTCTTTACAATTATGCATTACATCTTTAAAATCAGCATCATGCACATATTGATCTTTGATGGTCTCTAAACCAAATATTTTGAAGTCAAGTTGTGAAAGCATAGCATAGCGACGAGACAATGCATCAGCAATAACATTTTCTTTTCCCTTCTTGTGTTTAATGACATAAGGGAAAGTCTCAACGAATTCAACCCATTTAGCATGTCTACGATTCAGTTTAGCTTGACTTTTAATATGTTTCAAAGATTCATGATCAGAATGTATAACAAATTCTTTGGGCCATAAATAATGTTGCCATGTTTCTAAAGTCCGAACAAGAGCATATAATTCTTTATCATAAGTAGAATAATTCAGACTAGGCCCACTCAATTTTTCAGAAAAGTATGCAACAGGTTTGCCATCTTGTAATAACACACCTCCTAATCCAATTCCACTAGCATCACATTCAAGCTCAAAAGTCTTATTAAAATCAGGAAGTTGGAGTAAAGGAGCATGTGTCAACTTATCTTTCAATACCGTGAAGGCTTCTTCCTGTGCGGTACCCCAAAGAAAAGGCACATCTTTCTTTGTAAGCTCATTGAGAGGTGCAGCAATGGTGCTGAAATCTCTCACAAAATGCCTATAGAATCCAGCGAGGCCAAGAAAACTCCTCACTTGTGTGACCGTTTTGGGTTGCGGCCAACTCTCAATAGCTTCAATCTTGTCTTTATCAACTTCTGATGAGGACATCAATACAATTGTTACACCCACAGCCCCTGCTGCTATACATACTGGACCAATTACTAGAGCTCGTGCACGCCAACTAAATTACCAGGTACTTTCGTTTCTTGGTAATGATTCTAATGTTCATGAGAATATGATGCTGCCTAAATTGGATACATTTGTTTTGCTTACAAATGAAGGGCCTAGCTTGGAGAAGGATGAACATTGGAGCAAGAACAAGCATGGAGATGATGGCATGCGCAAGGGGAACAAGAACGGAGTTACAAGTGATGATTTCAGGACTTTGAAGCCACCATAATGGGTGCATGAAGCCTTGGACGAAATATACAAGATGCCACTTCATAAATTTCGTCCCGAGGCTATTTTAGGTGCTGCGTCACCTTATTATTGGGCCAGGCCCATGTAATTTCGAAATACATAAGTATAGGCTATTTTTAGAGTCCGTATGTGTGGGGAAACAAGAGATAGGGTTTATTTCGGACCCCTCCACCAAGGGCCACGAAATTCCCCCCCTCTTCCTCCATATATACAGCCCTTAGGGCATCGTTTAGACTTTGGGTTTTGTTTAGATTAAAAGTTCGCCATAGCTGCAACTTCGCGTACTTCGTTTGTGTTCAACGACCAGACAAAGGCGTCACAGAACCCCACCTTGATCAATAAAGCTTTCATCTTATATTCGCAATATCCAGATTGCAATCTTAGTTTCTTGCTTGTTCTTCGTTTGCTCGCAGGAAACAGACCCTCGTGGTCAGGTTGATCGTGCTCCGGCGTGGTCAATAACCTCTCGGAGTTGGTTTAGCGATTGCTAAGGCGCGACGTCCTCGCACGTTCGTAGTCGGATCGTCAAAGTCGACTTCCACCAAAGCGAAATCCACCATCTCATCGAAAGACGGGACACCTTTGCCTCTATCAATATATATCAGGAACATATCTACCCTCAAATGGTGGAATATTCAATTTCAGTTTAGGAATATGGACATCATCTCGTACCTGAGGTGGTGGTGCCGGCCTACCATTACGAATATATACCTGAGGTCGACCTGGTGGTGGTGGTGCTGGTGGCTGCACGTAGTTCGGATTTTGATCAACCTCATCCTCATAATCTCCCACATAATCATCATCCTCCTGGGTACCAGCAGCAGTAGTAGCAGGAGCCAAAGAAGCACCAACAGCAGTAGCAGCGGCACCAGAATTTTGTCCTGGCTCAATAGGAACACGCTGTGCTCGTCCATACTGATTTGGAAGGGGGCGTAGTTGTTGTTGTTGCAGAGGTGCGACAGGTGCAGCCGGTGGTGGAAGACGCTCAAGCAGTTCATTAAATCTGTTATCAAGCTTTGTTTCGAACGTCTTCTCAAGGCCAGTAATCTTCTCCATGGCCTCTTCAAAATTGTTCAGCACATCTTGCACCTGTTCAGTCATCATTTGCTGAAACTTATCATGAAGCTCCTTGTTCGGTAAGTTCTCCCAGTCAATCTCGTCGGCTTGTGATCCTGGCATGGTTAGCAGCAATAGAAACACACAAGAATATGATCCTACAGACTACTAAGAAGTTGTGGTGGTGTATCACAAACCCGTCAAGCAAACCTCAAATTCTTACCAGTTCTTACCCAGCAGCAGGTGGTGATCGGCAACCGTTGTAGTCAAAACTTCTCAATGCTTGGATAGAGCGATTACCAGGGAAAGTCAAACGCACGACGTAGATGTATGTGGAGCTGGGAAGGCTTATAATATGGTAGCAAAAAGGGTCAGCAATAATCAATTCAGAGATGCAAAGTTGAATAAACGCTCAACGACGGTACTGTGCTGGTCCTAGGCTAGACCGTGCTAGAGACGCGAGCCTAGAACACTAACAAAATCACGGCGCTGCACGTAAACAAGGGAAAAGCACACTCGAAAAAAAATTTGCTCTTTTTTTTTGCGCTGCTTTTTTTTTGCGCTGCTCTCTTTTTTTTTTGTGAAAAATCACTATAATGGCGAGTGTCTCAAAACTCTTCCCAGGTCAAACTAACAGGATGGGCACGAAATTTTTGTGACCAAATTTTTTTTTTGACTGCCCGGACCCAAAAACTGGAAACGGGTCAAAAAAAACTTTCTATAACGGCGACTGTCTCAATACGCTTAGAAACACCTAAAAATAGGATAGCCAGAAAATCTTCTGTCAAGTGCGTTTTCCGATTTTTTTTGGAAACCAACCTCTTCTACGGATGGCAAAAGATTGCTGGAATCCGAAACCTACTCAGACAAGGAAACACGAATCGGAAATTAGATGGATCCCGAAAACAAACCTAATATGCAAGGAACTCGGATTGGTGGTGGATATATGGTGGTGGTATATGGCAGCGGTGGTGGTAGCGGTGGTAGTATATGGATATGGATCGGTGGTGGTATATGGACACGGATTGGTGGTGGTATATGGATACGGATTCGGAGCGGTGGCGGATAAGCGGTGGTGGTAGATAGCAGGGGCGATGATGATGGTGCGGCGGCGGCGTGACAACCTGTGAACAGAACTCGAAACTCTAAAAGACTATACACTAAGACCAGCAACTGGACACGACAATGCAACCGCAAATTCAACAAAGCAAATACAGAAAAGATTATGCAAGGCTCAGATTGGTTCGGATGGGATGAACTAACCCTAATTTTTTTTGGCTTTTTCGTGGACTATAGGTATGAAGAACAGACTCGATCTAAACTACGAAAAACTGTAAAATCTCACTGAGCAACCTGGAAATCTGATACCACTTGATAGAGGCAAAGGTGTCCCGTCTTTCGATGAGATGATGGATATCGCTTTGGTGGCAGTCGACTTTGACGATCCGACTACGAACATGCGAGGACGTCGTGCCTTAGCAATCGCTAAACCAACTCCGAGAGGTTATTGACCACGCCGGAGCACGATCAACCTGACCACGAGGGTCTGTTTCCTGCAAGCAAACGAAGAACAAGCAAGAAACTGAGATTGCAATCTGGATATTGCAAATATAAGATGAAAGCTTTATTGATCAAGGTGGGGTTCTGTGACGCCTTTGTCTGGTCGTTGAACACAAACGAAGTATGCGAAGTTGCAGCTATGGCTAACTTTTAATCTAAACAAAACCCAAAGTCTAAACGATGCCCTAAGGGCTGTATATATGGAGGAAGAGGGGGGAATTTCGTGGCCCTTGGTGGAGGGGTCCGAAATCATCCCTATCTCTTGTTTCCCCACACATACGGACTCTAAAAATAGCCTATACTTATGTATTTCGAAATTACATGGGCCTGGCCCAATAATAAGGTGACGCAGCACCTAAAATAGCCTCGGGACGAAATTTATGAAGTGGCATCTTGTATATTTCGTCCAAGGCTTCATGCACCCATTATGGTGGCTTCAAAGTCCTGAAATCATCACTTGTAACTCCGTTCTTGTTCCCCTTGCACATGCCATCATCTCCATGCTTGTTCTTGCTCCAATGTTCATCCTTCTCCAAGCTAGGCCCTTCATTTGTAAGCAAAACAAATGTATCCAATTTAGGCAGCATCATATTCTCATGAACATTAGAATCATTACCAAGAAACGAAAGTACCTGGTAATTTAGTTGGCATGCACGAGCTCTAGTAATTGGTCCAGTATGTATAGCAGCAGGGGCTGTGGGTGTAACAATTGTATTGATGTCCTCATCACCGGGTGCCCGGGCCTAGGACCCCTGGGTGCCCGGACCACTCTGAGGGCCTGCGTGCCTTGTTGGTCTTTTTCCCATGTACCCATCTCCACCTCGCCCCTAGACTATAAGTACCCCCCACCTAGCTCATTTAGAAGGATAGAAAAGTATTTGATAGACAAAAAGAGAGCTTTGCTCATCTTCCTCCTCATGGGGATCATGACCTCCTAAGGGAGAAGATCCACTTGTGGATATCAAGGCCTCCTCTTGGAGAAGGATCCCCATCATAGGATCATCAAGACCTCTCTCCTCATAGGATTGGGATGAACTAGTACCTTGTGTCTTTCCTTTGTTATCCTTGGATTCATTGTGACCTCTTGTGTGTTCTTGGATCTAGCATATGTGTGATTGGATCTAGTCAATTTGAGTGTTTCCCCTCTCTTGTGTTCTTCGTGTTCTACGTGTTCTTGGGGATTTCCCCTCCAATTCGTGAAAGATCTCCATCTTGGGTTGCACCCTACAACACATTGGTACTCCCTTTTGAAGGAAATTCAAGAGATCATGTTGGTTATAGACATTATCCCCGTTGGTAGGGACAAATGTACCTTTTTACAAATGCTCTTTGATCCGGGCAATCTCATTTGGCTGTAAATTGAAGAAAATCCAATGACTATATGCCTTATTCTCCTTGTTTTCGCCAGATGGCATGCTGCAACTCATGCGCGTGAAAGCCAAGAACAAAAAGGCATTCCTGGCATCGGTCAATATATATGTGGAAACAATATCTCCACCATAGAGACAAGAAATTTAGGGGCGGTCAGGCAAAAAGTGTCACAAGAAAATGAAGTACTTGGAAGGACTGCCATAGAAGGGATAGATGTTCACTAAAACGTTCATAATTTTGTCATTCAGAGTCTGTGTCAGACCCGCAAGTACTCAAACTGCTCGCGATGAGCATGCGAATCCAGAAAATACTCCCCGCTTGCGCCAGGAGGCCCGGAGTACCCTCAAATTCGGCCTTAAGCAGGACTTTTTGGCCCTGAAAGTCAAAGAACATCATTCGCCGTTGTTTTTTGGACAAAAAGTTTCTGAACCCATTGGCACTTCCTTTTGAAGAAAATTCAAGAGATTATGTTGCTTATAGTCATTAGCCCCCCTGGTAGGGACAAACGTACCTTTCTGCAGACGCTCTATGATCCGGGCAAACTCATTTGTCATAAATTAAAGAAAAGCCAACGGCTATATGCCTTATTCTTCTTGTTGTCGCCGGATGGCATGCTGTAACTCATGCGCGTGAAAGCCAAGAACAAAAGGGCATTCCTGGCATCGGTCAATATATATGTGGAAACAATATCTCCACTATAGAGGACAAAAATTTGGGGCGGTCCGGCAAAAAGCCTCATGGGAAAATGAAGTACTTTCAAGGACTGCCATAGAATGGATTGATGTTCACTAAAACGATCATAACTTGGTCATTCCGTGGCCGTGTCAGACCAACAAGTACTCAAACGGCTGGCGGCGAGCGTGCGAATCCAGAAAATACTCCCCGCTTGCGCCAGGAAGCTAGGGGTACCCTCAAATTCGGCCTTAAGCAGGACTTTTTGGCCCTGAAAGTCAAAGAACATCATTCGTCACTGTATTTCGAACAGGTTTCTGAACCCATTAGCACTTCCTTTTGATGGAAATTCGAGAGATTTTGTTGCTTATAGACATTAGCCCCCCTGGTAGGGACAAACATACCTTTCTGCAGATGCTCTATCATCCGGGCAATCTCATTTGGCCGTAAATTGAAGAAAATCCTGCGGCTATATGTCTTATTATCCTTGTTTTCGCCGGATGGCATGCTGTAACTCATGCGCGTGAAAGCCATGAACAAAAGGGCATTCCTGGCATCGGTCAATATATATGTGGAAACAATATCTCCACTATAGAGGACAAGAAATTTCGGGGCGGTCAGGCAAACAGCGTCACGGGAAAATGAAGTACTTTCAAGGACTGCCATAGAATGGACCGATGTTCACTAAAACAGTCATAACATTTTCATTCCGAGTCCATGTCGGACCCACAAGTACTCAAACTGCTCGCGGCGAGCATGCGAATCCAGAAAATACTCCTCGCTTGCGCCGGGAGGCCAAGAGTAGACTCCAATTCGGCCTTAAGCAGGACTTTTTGGCCCTGAAAGTCAAAGGAAATCATTCGTCATTGTATTTCAAACAAGTTTCTGAACCCATTGGCACTTCCGTTTGAAGAAAATTCGAGAAATTATGTTGCGTATAGACATTAGCCCCCTGGTAGAGACAAACGTACCTTTCTGCAGATGCTCTATGATCCAGGCAATCTCATTTGGCCGTAAATTGAAGAAAATCCAGTGGCTATATGCCTTATTCTCCTTGTTTTCACCGGATGGCATGTTGTAACTCATGAACATGAAATCAAAGAACCAAAGGGCATTCCTGGCATTGGTCAATATATATGTGGAAACAATATCTCCACTATAGAGGACAAGAGATTTAGGGGTGGTCAGGCAAAAAGTGTCACGGGAAAATGAAATACTTTCAAGGACTGCCATAGAATGGACCGATGTTCACTAAAATGGTCATAACATTGTCATTCCGAGTCCGTGTCGGACCTACAAGTACTCAAATGGCTCGCGGCGAGCGTGCGAATCTAGAAAATACTCCCCGCTTGCGCCAGGAGGCCCAGGGTACCCTCAAATTCGGCCTTAAGCAGGACTTTTGGGCCCTGAAAGTCAAATAACCTTATTCGTCGCTGTATTTCGGACAAGTTTTTGAACCCATTAACGCTTCCTTTTCTAGGAAATTCGAGAGATTATGTTGATCATAAACATTAGCCCCCTGGTAGGGACAAACGTACCTTTCTGCAGATGCTCTATGATCCGGGCAATCGCATTTACCCGTAAATTGAAGAAAATCCAGCGGCTATATGCCTTATTCTCCTCTTTTTCGCCGGATGGCATGCTGTAACTCATGCGCGTGAAAGCCAAGAACAAAAGGGCATTCCTGGCATCAGTCAATATATATGTGGAAACGATATCTCCACTATAGAGGACAAGAAATTTCGGGCCGGTCAGGCAAAAAGCGCACGGGAAAATGAAGTACTTTCAAGGACTGCCATAGAATGGACCGATCTTAACTAAAACGGTGATAATTTTGTCATTCGGAGTCCGTGTCGGACCCACAAGTACTCTAACTGCTCGTAGTGAGTGTGCGAATCCAGAAAATACTCCCTTCTTGCACCAGGAGGCCCGGAGTACCCTCCAATTTGGCCTTAAGCGGGACTTTTTGGCCCTGAAAGTCAAAGAACATCATTAGTCATTGTTTTTGGACAAGTTTCTGAACCCATTGGAACTTACTTTTGAAGGAAATTCGAGAGATTATGTTGCTCGTAGACATTAGCCCCCCTGGTAAGGACAAACGTACCTTTCTGCAGATGCTCTATGATCTGGGCAATCTCATTTGGCCGCAAATTAAAAAAAATCCAATGGCTATATGCCTTATTCTCCTTGTTTTTGCCGGATGGCATGCTGTAACTCATGCGTGTGAAAGCCAAGAACAAAAGGGCATGCCTGGCATCGGTCAATATATATGTGAAAACGATATCTCCACTATAGAGGACTAGAAATTTCGGGGCGGCTAGGCAAAAAGCGCACAGGAAAATGAAGTACTTTCCAGGACTGCCATAGAATGGAGAGATGTTCACTAAAACGGTCATAATTTTGTCATTCGGAGTCTGTGTCTGACCCACAAGGACTCAACTTACTCGCGGCAAGCGTGCGAATCCAAAAAATGCTCGCTTGCTCCAGGAGGCCCGGAATAACCTTAATTTCGGCCTTAAGCATGACTTTTTGGCCCTGAAAGTCAAAGAACATCATTCGCCGCTGTTTTTTGGACAAGTTTCTGAACCCATTGGCACTTCCTTTTGAAGGAAATTCGAGAGATTATGTTTCTTATAGACATTAGCCCCCATGGTAGGGACAAACGTACCTTTCTGCATATGCTCTATGATCTGGGCAATGTCATTTGGCCTTAAATTGAAGAAAATCCAGCGGCTATATGCTTTATTCTCCTTGTTTTCGCCGGATAGCATGATGTAACTCATGCGCGGGAAAGCCAAGAACAAAAGGGCATTCATGGCATCAGTCAATATATATGTGAAAACAATATCTCCACTATAGAGGACAAGAAATTTCGGGTCAGTCAGGCAAAAAGCATCACGGGAAAATGAAGTACTTTCAAGGACTGCCATAGAATGGACAGATGTTCACTAAAACGTTGATAATCTTGTCATTCGGAGTCCGTGTTGGACCCACAAGTACTCAAACTGCTCACGTGTGAATCCAGAAAATACTCCTTGCTTGGGCCAGGACGCCCGGAGTACCCTCAAAATTCGCCATTAAGCAGGACTTTTTGGCCCTCAAAGTCAAAGAACATCATTCGCCGTTGTTTTTCGAACAAGTTTCTGAACCCATTGGCACTTCCTTTTGAAGGAAATTCTGGAGATTATGTTGATTATAGACATTAGCCCCCCTGGTAGGGACAAACGTACCTTTCTACAGATGCTATATGATCCGGACAATCTCATTTGGCCATAGATTGAAGAAAATCCAATGGCTATATGCCTTATTCTCCTTGTTTCCGCCGGATGGCATGCTGTAACTCATGCGCGTGAAAGCCAAGAACAAAAGGGCATTCCTGGCATCGGTTAATATATATATGATGTTACTTAAAACAGTCATAACTTTGTCATTCCGAGTCCGTTTCAGGCCCACAAGTACTCAAACTGATCACTGAGAGCGTGCAAATCCAGAAAATACTGCCCGATTGCGTTAGGAGGCCCAGAGTACCCTCAAATTTGGCCTTAAGCAGGACTCTTTGGCCCGGAGTACTCAAACTGACCCGTTGGCACTTCCTTTTGAAGGAAATTCGAGAGATTATGTTTCTCATAGACATTAGTCCCCCTGGTAGGGACAAACGTACATTTCTGCAGATGCTCTATGATCCAGGCAATCTCATTTGGCCGTAAATTGAAGAAAATCCAGCGGCCATATGCCTTATTCTCCTTGTTTTCGCCGGATGGCATGCTCTAACTCATGCGCGTGGAAGCCAAGAACAAAAGGGCATTCCTGGCATCGGTCAATATATTTGTGAAAACAATATCTCCACTACAGAGGACAAGAAATTTCGGGGTAGTCAGGCAAAAAGCATCAATGGGAAAATGAAGTACTTTCAAGGACTGCCATAGAATGGACAGATGTTCACTAAAATGGTGATAATTTTGTCATTCGGATTCCGTGTCGGACCCATGATACGTCTCCAACGTATCTATAATTTATGAAGCATTCATGCCATTTTATTATCTGTTTTGAATGATTATGGGCTTTATTATACACTTTTATATTATTTTTGGGACTAACCTATTAACCGGAGGCCCAGCCCATATTGATGTTTTCTTGCCTATTTCAGTATTTCGAAGAAAAGGAATATCAAACGGAGTCCAAACGGAATGAAACCTTCGGGAGCGTGATTTTTGGAACGAACGTGAACCAGGAGACTTGGAGTTGAAGTGAAGGAAGCTTCGAGGTGGCCACGAGGGTGGGGGGCGCGCCCACCCCCTGGGGCGCGCCCTCCTGTCTCGTGGGCCCCTCGAGGCTCCCCCGACCGACTTCTTTCACCTATATATTCCCATATACCCTAAAAACATCGAAGAACAAAATAGATCGAGAGTTCCGCCGCCGCAAGCCTCTGTAGCCACTAAAAACCTCTCGGGAGCCCGTTCCGACACCCTGCCGGAGGGGGGGATCCCTCACCGGTGGCCATCTTCATCATCCCGGCGTTCTCCATGACGAGGAGGGAGTAGTTCACCCTCGGGGCTGAGGGTATGTACCAGTAGCTATGTGTTTGATCTCTCTCTCTCTCTCGTGTTCTCTCTATAGCTTGATCTTGATGTATCACGAGCTTTGCTACTATTGTTGGATCTTATGATGTTTCTCCCGCTCTACTCTCTTGTAATGAATTGAGTTTTCCCTTTGAAGTTATCTTATTGGATTGAGTCTTTAAGGATTTGAGAACACTTAATGTATGTCTTGTTGTGCTTATTTGTGGTGACAATGGGATATCACGTGATCCACTTGATGTATATTTTGGTGATCAACTTGTGGGTTCCTCCCATGAACCTATGCATAGGGGTTGGCACATGTTTTCGTCTTGACTCTCCGGTAGAAACTTTGGGGCACTCTTTGAAGTACTTTGTGTTGGTTGAATAGATGAATTTGAGATTGTGTGATGCATATCGTATAATCATGCCCATAGATACTTGAGGTGATAATGGAGTATCTAGGTGACATTAGGGTTTTGGTTGATTTGTGTCTTAAGGTGTTATTCTAGTATGAACTCTATGATAGATTGAACAGAAAGAATAGCTTCATGTTATTTTACTACGGACTCTTGAGTAGATAGAACAGAAAGGATAACTTTGAGGTGGTTTCGTACCCTACCCTAATCTCTTCATTTGTCCTCCGCTATTAGTGGCTTTGGAGTGACTCTTTGTTGCATGTTGAGGGATTGTTATATGATCTATCTATGTTATTATTGTTGAGAGAACTTGCCCTAGTGAAAGTATGAACCCTATGCCTTGTTTCCTACCATTGCAATACCGTTTACTCTCACTTTTATCATTAGTTATCTTGCTGTTTTTATAATTTCAGATTACAAAACCTATATCTACCATCCATATTGCACTTGTATCACCATCTCTTCGCCGAACTAGTGCACCTATACAATTTGCCATTGTATTGGGTGTGTTGGGGACACAAGAGACTCTTTGTTATTTGGTTGCAGGGTTGTTTGAGAGAGACCATCTTCATCCTACGCCTCCCATGGATTGATAAACCTTAGGTCATCCACTTGAGGGAAATTTGCTACTGTCCTACAAACCTCTACACTTGGAGGCCCAATAACGTCTACAAGAAGAAGGTTGTGTAGTACACATCAAGCTCTTTTCTGGTGCCGTTGCCGGGGAGGTGAGTGCTTGAAGGTATATCTTTAGATCTTGCAATCGAATCTTTTTGTTTTTTGTTTTATCACTAGTTTAGTTTATAAAAGAAAACTACAAAAAAATGGATTTGAGTTTGTCTCATACGCTTCATCTTTTTAATATCTTTCTTGAGAATGATGGAATGGAAAATTGCGCTCAATTGCTAGAAGAAGAATGAATTAAAATGTTTGGTACTAGATCTTTGTATGATGAGAATGATTGCAATGTTGTTAGTATGAATTCCTTGAATATACATGATGCTAATGATATGCAAAGCCACAAGCTTGGGGAAGCTATGTTTGATGAAGATGATATTTTTTGTCCCCCAAGTTTTGATGAGAATATTTATTATGATGAAAGCATGCCTCCTATTTATGATGATTATATTGATGAAAGTGTGTTTGGAAGAGTGTCAACTTTAGGAAGTAATGATCTGACTATTTTGGAGGATGTTAAATATTATTGTGATAATTATGAGAGTGGATTTGGAGAGGTCATGACTTTATTTAGTGATGAATCCACTATTTCGGAAGAGGTTCCAACTGATTAGGAGAACAAAGTTGCTATCTATGATGATTACTATGATGACTTGTATGCTATTAGGAATAATGATAACCATGAAACTTGTCATCATGATTTTATTTTTCAATTGGATTATGCCTCACATGATAATTATTTTGTTGAGTTTGCTCCCACTACTATTCATGAGAAGAAATTTGCTTATGTGGAGAGTAGTAAATTTTCTATGCTTGTAGCTCATGAAAATAATGCTTTATGTGTTGGTTATATTTTTGAATTCATTCATGATGCTACTGAAAATTATTATGTGGGAGGAGCATATGCTTGTAGGAATTGCAATAATGTCAAGTTTCCTCTCTATGTGCTTAAAATCTTGAAGCTATGTTTGTTTTGCCTTCCTATGCTAGTTGATTATTGTTCCCATAAGTTGTTTGCTCACAAAATCCCTATGCATAGGACGAGGGTTAGACTTAAATTTGCTAGTCATATGCTTCATGATGCTCCCGTTATGTTTCAGTTCTTATCTTTTATGTGAGCATCATTGAAATCATCATGCCTAGCTAAAAAGGCATTAAAGAAAAGCGCTTGTTGGGAGACAACCCAATATTTACCCTTACCGTTTTTGTGTGCTCACATGATTATGATATTGTAGTAATCATGTTTCATAGGTTTTGTTTCAATAAAGTGCCAAGTAAGACCTTTAGGATAGCTTACGGTGATAGTTGTGTTGATCCTGCTGAAAATCAGAAACTTTTGCACCCAGTAAATTAGTTTTGATAATTCACAGAAACGTACTTCTGATCAGATTCTTTTTACTCTGGATTGGTACGCAAATTGCGCAGGACTTCCTAATGTGGTAGGATTTTTGGAGTTCCAGAAGTATATGTTTGATACAGATTACTACAGATTGTTCTGTTTTTGACAGATTCTGTTTTCTATGTGTTGTTTGCTTATTTTGATGAATCTATGAGTAGTATCGGAGGGTATGAACCATAGAGAAGTTGGAATACAGTAGATACTACACCAATATGAATTTATAATGAGTTCATTACAGTACCTAAATGGTGGTTTTATTTTCTTATACTAATGGAGCTTACGAGTTTTCTGTTGAGTTTTGTGTTGTGGAGTTTCCAAGTTTTGGGTAAAGATTCGATGGACTATGGAATAAGGAGTGGCAAGAGCCTAAGCTTGGGGATTCCCAAGGCACCACTAGGTAATATTCCAGGACAACCAAGGGCCTAAGCTTGGGGATGCCCCAGAAGGCATCCCCTTTTTCGTCTTCGTTGATCGGTAACTTTACTTGGAGCTATATTTTTATTCTCCACATGATATGTGTTTTGCTTGGAGCATCATGTTATTTTCTTTTGTTTTGCTTTCTGTTAATTAGAATAATGTTTTGCATCTTTAGTTTCAATAAAAATGCCAAGGATAGCCTTTACCATGCTTATTTTCCTAGTATACATGTTGCTGTTTGAAAACAGAAAGTTTACCGCTGTTGCAAAAATTCCCTAGAAAAGTCAGAGAATGGTATAATGTTGAAACTTTTTGCATATTGATCTCTTATAAATATTCTACAGCGTATTATTTTTCTCATAATTTTTGGAGTTAGGGAAGTATCGATACTCTTGCACTCTTTATAGACTGTACTGTTTTGGCATATTGATGTTATGTTTGCATTGTTTGCATATGTTCGCTTGTTTAATGATTCTATTTGAGGATAGGAGTATTAAATATGTAGAGGCATTTAGTATGCAATGTTGAATAATTATTTTAGTGATTTGGTATAGTATAAAATGATAAGGTTTTTGCATTGTTCTATCTCATGAGTTCTTGTTGAGTTTGGTGTGGATAAAGCTTTCGAGATTTAGGAAACCGAGATATAAAAGGAATTAAGGAGACACAAAATTTCAAGCTTGGGGATGCCCAAGGCACCCCAAGATAATATTTCAAGAAGTCTCAAGCATCTAAGCTTGGGGATGCCCCATTAGGCATCCCACCTTTCTTTTTCAACAACTATCAGTTAGTATCGGTTGAACATAAGTTTTCGCTTCTTCACATGAGTTGTGCTATCCTTGCAATGTCATTTTATTTTGTTTTTCTTGTTGTTTGAATAAAATACCAAGATCTGAAATTCTTTATTGAGAGAGAGTCTTCAAATAGTTACATAATTATTTAGCTACTCATTGATCTTCACTTATATCTTTTTGGAGTAGTTTGTCACTTACTCGTGTGCTTCACTTATATCCTATGAGTAAATGGTTGAATGAGTTGAATCTCATAAATATGAAATTATATATGTTTCATTTGCTTATCCCATGGGGAGTAATGACTTCACATCTAAGAAGTAGAGGTTATAAATTTATTGAAGGTTAGCAAGCATTATATTGGTCATTTGAACATTTCATGAAAGAATATTGAAGGAAGAGAGATTTCACATATAAATATACTATCTTAGAAATCTTTTATAATTGTGAGCACTCATTAAGTATGACATGCTAAAGAGTTGATGTTGGACAAGGAAGACAACGTAATGGGTTATGTTTTCTCACATCTCAGTTAAAGTATATTGTCATGGATCATTCAAACATGTTGAGCTTGCCTTTCCCCCTCATGCTAGCCAAATTCCTTGCACCAAGTAGAGATACTGATAGAGGCGGGGTGTCCCGATCTTTCGATGAGATGATACTACCGATTTGGTGGAGACGACTTTGACGATCCGACTACAAACGTGCATGATGTTGCGCCTTAGCAATCGCTAAACCAATCTCCTGAGGTTATTGACCACGCCGGAGCACGATCAACCTGACCACGAAGGTCTATTCCTGCAAGCAATCGAAGAACGAGCAAGAATATGATAAAAGCAATCTGAATATTGTGAATATATATGAAGTATTGATAAAGGTGGGGATCCGGAAGCGGTCTTGGTCTGGTCGTTGGACACAAACGAAGTACACGAAGTTGCAATGGCTAACTTTTAACTAAACAAATCCCCAGGAAAAGCTACTAGATGGATCTACTTATATAGGAGCAAGGGGTGGAGGCCAAGGAGGTGGGAGGACGTCCCAAGGCAGCCTAAAACTAAATCTAGGTCGTACAAGGCCAATGGGCCCAAGTGGAGGTGATGTAACACCTTTGGACTTGTAGTTTGACTCGGATTCTGCTGCAGCATCAGATTGTTTCGTCCACAACTCAACGCTCCGGACGAATTTGAAGGTGATTCCAATTGGGCTGGAAAGTGCACGAAATCTAGTTTCCAACAAGAAAAGAATCACCCAATTCGGAGTCCGTATGAAAAACTTGTGTGCGTTCTGAGTCAGGTATGTCTGTGCAGTCCGAATCTGAATCCAGAACGTGAGAGACTTGGACTCTATCTTCTCTTGGGCCAAAAGTGACGTGAGAGAACTTTTTGGACAGCAAATAAACATCTCTTTCTTCCTTATCTTCATATGTGGATTGTACAAATGTCCCATACACCTGCAATTAGACAAAACACAAAAGTGTGTGAAGTATTTTTGTTCTGGATAACATAAATAGATTATTGAATAGTTTGCACTAGAAATCACCTGATAAATATGCATATATGCAATATTTTTGGTCATATCCAAGGTAGTCATGTCCTCATCATCCTCCCCTTCTTGAAAATAAAGCTGTCCTCGGCGTTGCTTAATCTGAAATGTGGCTAACAAAAGAGACAAGGTGTACATGTTGTATATGTATATGTCATCCATTTTTACTTCCCTTGATTTTTGCATATATGACACATGAATAGATGAGTAACTTGCATAGTTCATAAAATCTAAAGCCAAAAAATTAGCACAAGAAGTAGAAGGCATGAAAATATTGCAACTCAGTTTGCACATACAAGTGAAGCTCTTATTCATTTCAAAAGATTGACAATGTTCATCATTAAACCATCCCAACATTGGTGAATAAACCTTACTTGCATCAAATTTACATGCTACAACATGCTTAAATAAGCAAACATGCAATAAGTCATTCAACACAGAATCATCACCAAGATTAGAGGTCATATCAAAATGATTAAACATTGGTTCTTTTGCATCAATAGTTAATTCAATGGGTGCACTCAAAATTGTTGGTATTTCAGTTGTTTGATCACATGGCAAAGTCAAATTATCAACGTAGTCCTCTAAAATAGGTGGTGTGATCAAAGTAGTGGGTAGCTCATCAGATGGTGCATTCAAATTGACAAGGCATTCATCATTCTCATGAAGAGATGGAAGATCAGTACCTTTGTCATTACCTCTTATGATCAACTCAGATGATGTAGCCACTCTCGGGGGCGATGTGTCACATGGTGGAGGTGATGTAGTCCTGACAACAACGGATGTGGTTGTCATAGTATGCCTAGTAGTTGAAGGAACAATCATATCAACTCTTGGAATGTGCACCGTGCGCTTGTTCTCCTCGTGGCCAACACGTCGTTTTATTTCCTGTTCAGCTTTGCAAGCAAGATGAAACAAATGGTCCATAGGATAACACTCTTCATGAATTAGTATCTCTTGAATATCACAGTTTAATCCTCCCCAAAATCTATCCATAAAATCATCTTCACTTTCTTCTAAAGAGGAATGCAACAAGGTAGTTTGTAAATCATCATAATATTTTGTTACAGTTTCACTACCTTCTTTTAAGTGTTGCAACTTCTTAATCATGTCACGAGTATAATAAGTAGGGACGAAAGTATGTCGCATGGCAAGTTTCAAATCATCCCAAGTAGTAGGTATATAATCAGGGTGTAACCGACAATATTCACTCCACCAAACCAAAGCATAACCAGTGAAAGAACCAACCGCAACCTTAACCTTTTTATGTTCATCGAAATTATGGGAAGCAAATATATTTTTTATGTCGAACTCCCATTCAATATATAAAGGAGGTTTAAAACGGCCATTAAATGGTGGTATAGATACATTAACCTGATCATGTGCATTTGGATGTTTGTGCACCTCTCGTGACGGTTGTGGTATTTGCAAAGGTGGTGGCACGTCTCCTGCGATCGACGAAGCCCATGAATTGACTCTGGATCCTGTCATGGTTAGTAGAACAAGAAACAAAACCCAAAAATAATGTTCCTATAACTACTAGGATGTGGTGGTAAAACGCTCACAGTAAAGCAAATATCAATGTCTTACACGTTCTTACCATGCAGCAGGCGGTGACCGGCAACCAGCGGTGTCAAGTAACTCCGAATATTGAGTAAAGTGATTGCCAGGAGAGCGTACGTATACACGGTGTAGAAATATGTGGAGCTGGGTTGGCTATATATGGTAGCAAAAGATTAGCAATAATCAATTCAAAGATGCAATGTTGAATAAACGCTCAACGACGGTACTGTGCTGGTCCTAGGCTAGACCGAACTAGAGACGCGAGCCTAGAACACTAATGAGGTCACGTCGTAGCACAACCAGCATCAATGAAGGATATAAAGTAGCTCTGGACAGCAAGATATAAGTGAAGATCACAACGGCAGTAAAGATAATGATGTGAAACAATAGCCAAGCTGTTTTACTGAACAGTGCACAAAACAGATTCCAATCCGAATTCAGGTACGAGATTGATTCTAGATAGATCCAATTTTTTTTTCTCTCTTTTTTTTCTCACGCTTTTTTTTCTTTTTCTTCTCCCTCTTTTTCTTTTTTTTTCTTTCCTTTTTTCTCTCTTTTTTTTCTTTATCTTTTTTTTCTCCCTCTTTCCAAGACAAACTAGATAAGATGCAGATTCGATCAGGCGAAGATGTGAGTGACCTCAACTATGATTATGACAATAAACAGTGCGTAGCACGTGGTGGAAATTGGTGGATTGGATGGTGGACAACGGATGGGATAATGATGCAACGGCTGCGTGACTAATGTGAACAGAACTCGAAACTCTAAAGGAACTAGACACTAAGACCAGCAACTGACACGACGATGCAACCGATAATTCAACTATGCAAGCAATGAATAGAAAATTGCAAAGGCTCAGACTGGCTTGGATAAAGGATGAACAGATCTAACTTTTTTTTGTGTGGCTTTTTCTTGGACAATAGGTAAGAAAATAAATCTAATCTACGAAAACTGGAAATTCTCACCGAGCAACCTGAAAACTGATACCACTTGATAGAGGCGGGGTGTCCCGATCTTTCGATGAGATGATACTACCGATTTGGTGGAGACGACTTTGACGATCCGACTACAAACGTGCATGACGTTGCGCCTTAGCAATCGCTAAACCAATCTCCTGAGGTTATTGACCACGCCGGAGCACGATCAACCTGACCACGAAGGTCTATTCCTGCAAGCAATCGAAGAACGAGCAAGAATATGATAAAAGCAATCTGAATATTGTGAATATATATGAAGTATTGATAAAGGTGGGGATCCGGAAGCGGTCTTGGTCTGGTCGTTGGACACAAACGAAGTACACGAAGCTGCAATGGCTAACTTTTAACTAAACAAATCCCCAGGAAAAGCTACTAGATGGATCTACTTATATAGGAGCAAGGGGTGGAGGCCAAGGAGGTGGGAGGACGTCCCAAGGCAGCCTAAAACTAAATCTAGGTCGTACAAGGCCAATGGGCCCAAGTGGAGGTGATGTAACACCTTTGGACTTGTAGTTTGACTTGGATTCTGCTGCAGCATCAGATTGTTTCGTCCACAACTCAACGCTCCGGACGAATTTGAAGGTGATTCCAATTGGGCTGGAAAGTGCACGAAATCTAGTTTCCAACAAAAAACGAATCACCCAATTCGGAGTCCGTATGAAAAACTTGTGTGCGTTCTGAGTCAGGTATGTCTGTGCAGTCCGAATCTGAATCCAGAACGTGAGAGACTTGGACTCTATCTTCTCTTGGGCCAAAAGTGACGTGAGAGAACTTTTTGGACAGCAAATAAACATCTCTTTCTTCCTTATCTTCATATGTGGATTGTACAAATGTCCCATACACCTGCAATTAGACAAAACACAAAAGTGTGTGAAGTATTTTTGTTCTGGATAACATAAATAGATTATTGAATAGTTTGCACTAGAAATCACCTGACAAATATGCATATATGCAATATTTTTGGTCATATCCAAGGTAGTCATGTCCTCATCAGATACTACTTGTGCTTCCAAATATCCTTAAACCCAGTGACGAGGACATCAATACCATTGTTACACCCACAGCCCCTACTGCTACATATACGGGACCAATTACTAGAGCTCGCGCACGCCAATTAATCAGGTACTTTCGTTTCTTGGTAATGATTCTAATGTTCATGAGAATATGATGCTGCCTAAATTGGATACATTTGTTTTGCTTACAGATGAAGGGCCTAGCTTGGAGAAGGATGAACATTGGAGCAAGAACAAGCATGGAGATGATGCCATGCGCAAGGGGAACAAGAACGGAGTTACAAGTGATGATTTCAGGACTTTGAAGCCACCATAATGGGTGCATGAAGCCTTGGACAAAATATACAAGATGCCACTTCATAAATTTCGTCCCGAGGCTATTATAGGTGCTGCGTCACCTTTTTATTGGGCCAGGCCCATGTAATTTCGAAATACATAGGTATAGGCTATTTTTAGAGTCCGTATGTGTGGGGAAACAAGAGATAGGGTTGATTTCAGACCCCTCCACCAAGGGCCACGAAATTCCCCCTCTCTTCCTCCATATATACAGCCCTTAGGGCACTGTCTAGACTTTGGGTTTTGTTTAGATTAAAAGTTCGCCATAGCTGCAACTTCGCGTACTTCGTTTGTGTTCAACGACCAGACAAAGGCGTCACAGAACCCCACCTTGATCAATAAAGCTTTCATCTTATATTCGCAATATCCAGATTGCAATCTTAGTTTCTTGCTTGTTCTTCGTTTGCTCGCAGGAAACAGACCCACGTGGTCAGGTTGATCGTGCTCCGGCGTGGTCAATAACCTCTCAGAGTTTGTTTAGCGATTGCTAAGGCACGACGTCCTCGCACGTTCGTAGTCGGATCGTCAAAGTCGACTTCCACCAAAGCGATATCCATCATCTCATCGAAAGACGGGACACCTTTGCCTCTATTAAGTGGTATCAGATTTCCAGGTTGCTCGGTGAGATTTTACAATTTTTCGTAGTTTAGATCGAGTCTGTTCTTCATACCTATAGTCCACGAAAAAGCCAAAAAAAATTTAGGGTTAGTTCATCCCATCCGAACCAATCTGAGCCTTGCATAATCTTTTCTGTATTTGCTTTGTTGAATTTGCGGTTGCATCATCGTGTCCAGTTGCTGGTCTTAGCGTCTAGTCTTTTAGAGTTTCGAGTTCTGTTCACAGGTTGTCAGGTCGCCGCTGGCATATATCACCACCGCATCATCATCGTCGCTGTTTCCATATACCACCAGCACATATTCACCGCCAATCCGAATCCATATACGCCACCACATATCCGCCGCCATCACGCCAATCCGAGTTCACCTGCAACATATATCCGCCACCTGTCCGTGTTCCACCAGATTCATCTCCGCCACCAGTCCGAGTTCCACCAGATTCATCTCCGCCACCAGTCCTAGTCCGAGTCTAGTAATTGTTGCATTGTTCTCGATTTCCAGATCACGCGATACTCCGAGTCGTGACAGAGAAGGACTCCCCAACTTCCAAGCCATCCGCAGAAGAAAAATAGTTCCAATTTCAAAAAAAAAATTGAGCGTTTGTAGACTTTTTCGAAAAAAATTCTGGCTAGGCAGTTTTTAGACCATTTGTAGACTTTTTCGAAAAAAAATTTGTTGCGGAGCAAAAAAAAAGAGGAAAAAAAGTGCAAAAAAAAGAGAAAAAAAATTCAGAGTGTGCTCCTCCCTTGTTTACGTGCCGCGCCGTGATTTTGTTGGTGTTCTAGGCTCGCGTCTCTAGCACAGTCTAGCCTAGGACCAGCACAGTACCGTCGTTGAGCGTTTATTCAACTTTGCATCTCTGAATTGATTATTAATGACCCTTTTTGCTACCATATTATAAGCCTTCCCAGCTCCACATACATCTACGTCGTGCGTTTGACTCTCCTTGGTAATCGCTCTATCCAAGCTTTGAGAGTTTTGACTACAACGGTTGCCGATCACCGCCTGTTGCTGGGTAAGAACTGGTAAGAATTTGAGTTTTGCTTGACGGATTTGTGACACCCACCACCACCACTTCTTAGTAGTCTGTAGGATCATATTCTTGTGTGTTTCTATTGCTGCTAACCATGCCAGGATCACAAGCCAACGAGATTGACTGGGAGAATTTATCGAACAAGGAGCTTCATGATAAGTTTCAGCAAATGATGACTGAACAGGTGCAAGATGTGCTGAACAATTTTGAAGAGGCCATGGAGAAGATCACTGGCCTTGAGAAGACGTTCGAAACAAAGCTCGATAACAAGTTTAATGAATTGCTCGCGCGTCTTCCACCACCACCATCCGCTGCACCTAATGCACCTCTCCAACAACAACAACAACGACTACCTCCACATCGCGAAACAGACCTTCGCCGAGCGAGTCGTGTTCCCCTTGCGTTTGGCCAAACTGTTGGTGCTGCTGTTGATACTTCTGTGGCTCCTGCTGCTGATGCGGAGGAGGATGATTATGTGGGAGATTATGAGGATGAGGTTGATCAAAATCAGCACTACGTGCAGCCACCTGCACCACCACCAGCAGGTCGACCTCAGGTATATATTCGTAATGGTAGGCCTGCACCACCACCTCAGGTACGAGATGATGTCCATATTCCTAAACTAAAATTGAATATTCCACCATTTGAGGGTAGATATGTTCCTGATATATATCTTACTTGGGAGTTAGAAACTGAACAACGATTTACGTGTTTACAATATCCTGAGGAGAGACGAGTTGCTGCTGCTGTTTGTGCTTTCACTAGTTTTGCATGTGTATGGTGGTCTGAACATTGTAGATTATATCCTATTCCAACTACTTGGGCTGCTTTGAAAACTGCTATGCGTACGCGTTGGGTTCCACCATATTATCAACGTGAATTGCTTCAAAAATTGCAGCGTTTAAGACAAGGGAAAAATTCTGTAGAAGAATATTATCAGGAATTACAAACTGGCATGATTAGATGTGGTATTGTTGAGGAGAATGAAGCTATGCTTGCATGTTTTCTGGGTGGATTAAATAGAGAGATTCAGACCATTCTAGACTATAAGGAGTATACTAATATCACTCGTTTATTCCATCTTGCTTGTAAAGCTGAACGTGAAGTGCAGGATCGACAAGCATTGGGGCGAACTAACTTTTCTGCAGGCCGACCTTCATCATGGACACCACGTGCATCTTCTACTTCAACTGCACCAGCACCTCCATCCGGTGCCACCTCCAGCCGTGATACAAGAAAATAGGCACAACCACCATTATCTGCCAAGAGCGCACCTGCGGGGCCTGCACAGTGTTCTTCTTCTTCCATGGCATCAACAGGGCACACAAGTGATATTATTTGTCGTCGTTGTAAGGGAGGAGGTCATTATGCGAGAGAATGCAAATCTCCGTGTGTGATGATTGCTACCGCGGATGGTGGATATGAGTCTGCTAGTGACTATGATGAGGAGACTTTGGCTCTTATTACACGTGAAGAACATGGTGGAGATGATTCTGATCATGAGACGCAATACATGGCTCCTGAAGACGCTGACATGTATGAATGTTTAGTTGCTCAACGTGTTTTGAGTGTGCAGATCACACAAACTGAGCAAAATCAGAGGCACAATTTGTTCCATACCAAGGGAGTTGTGAAGGAACGTTCTGTGCGCGTCATCATAGACGGAGGGAGCTGCAACAACTTGGCTAGCATGGAGATGGTGGAGAAGCTTTCTCTCACCACAAGACCACATCCACATCCTTACTACATCCAATGGTTCAACAACAGCGGCAAGGTTAAGGTAATACGTACTGTTCGTGTGCATTTTAGTATCTCTACATATGCTGATTATGTTGATTGTGATGTGGTACCTATGCAAGCATGTTCCTTATTACTTGGTAGACCATGGCAATTTGATAAAAATTCTGTACACCATGGTAGAAACAATCACTATAATCTTGTTCATAAGGATAAAAATATTACTTTGCTTCCTATGACTCCTGATTCCATTTTGAAAGATGATTTTAATAGAGCTAATAAAGCAAAACAGGAGACGAATAAGAGTGAAAATCAGATTGTGGCAAAAGAATTTGAGCAACAAATGAAGCCTAATAATAAACCATCTAGTGTTGCTTCTGAAATTAAATTGAAAAGTGCCTGTTTATTTGCCACCAAATCTGATATTGATGAGCTAGATTTCAGCAAATCTGTTTGCTATGCTTTTGTGTGCAAAGAGGCATTATTTTCATTCGAGGACGTGCCTTCCTCTTTGCCTCCTGCTGTCACTAACATTTTGCAGGAGTTTGCTGACGTCTTTCCACAAGACGTGCCACCGGGATTACCGCCTATTCGAGGGATTGAGCATCAGATTGACTTAATTCCCGGTGCTTCACTGCCAAACCGTGCACCATACCGTACCAATCCAGAGGAGATGAAGGAGATTATGCGTCAAGTACAAGAGCTTCTCGACAAAGGTTATATACGCGAATCCCTTAGTCCTTGTGCTGTTCCTATTATTCTAGTGCAGAAAAAGGATGGTACATCACGTATGTGTGTTGATTGTAGAGGCATTAATAATATTACTATTCGTTATCGTCATCCTATTCCTAGGCTAGATGGTATGCTTGATGAATTGAGTGGCTCTACAATATTCTCCAAAGTTGATTTGCGTAGTGGATACCATCAAATTCGTATGAAATTGGGAGATGAATGGAAAACAGCATTCAAAACTAAGTTTGGATTATATGAGTGGTTAGTCATGCCTTTTGGGTTAACTAATGCACCTAGTACTTTCATGAGATTAATGAACGAAGTTTTACGTGCTTTCATTGGACGATTTGTGGTAGTTTACTTTGATGACATATTGATTTATAGCAGATCTTTGGAAGAACATTTGGAACATTTACGTGCTATTTTTATTGCTCTACGTGATGCACGTTTGTTTGGTAACCTTGGGAAGTGCACCTTTTGCACCGACCGAGTATCTTTTCTTGGCTATGTTGTTACTCCACAGGGAATTGAAGTTGATAAAGCCAAGATTGAAGCTATTGAGAGTTGGCCGCAACCCAAAACGGTCACACAAGTGAGGAGTTTTCTTGGCCTCGCTGGATTCTATAGGCGTTTTGTAAGAGATTTCAGCACCATTGCTGCACCTCTCAATGAGCTTACAAAGAAAGATGTGCCTTTTCTTTAGGGTACCGCACAGGAAGAAGCCTTCTCGGTATTGAAAGGTAAGTTGACACATGCTCCTTTACTCCAACTTCCTGATTTTAATAAGACTTTTGAGCTTGAATGTGATGCTAGTGGAATTGGATTAGGCGGTGTGTTATTACAAGATGGCAAACCTGTTGCATACTTTTCTGAAAAATTGAGTGGGCCTAGTCTGAATTATTCTACTTATGATAAAGAATTATATGCTCTTGTTCGGACTTTAGAAACATGGCAACATTATTTATGGCCCAAAGAATTTGTTATACATTCTGATCATGAATCTTTGAAACATATTAAAAGTCAAGCTAAACTGAATCGTAGACATGCTAAATGGGTTGAATTCATTGAGACTTTTCCTTATGTCATTAAACACAAGAAGGGAAAAGAAAATGTTGTTGCTGATGCATTGTCTCGCCGCTATACTATGCTTTCACAACTTGACTTCAAAATATTTGGTTTGGAGACCATCAAAGATCAATATGTGCATGATGCTGATTTTAAAGATGTAATGCAGAATTGTAAAGAAGGAAGAATGTGGAACAAGTTCGTCGTTAACGATGGATTTGTGTTTCGTGCTAACAAGCTATGCATTCCAGCTAGCTCCGTTCGTCTTTTGTTGTTGCAGGAGGCGCATGGAGGAGGATTAATGGGACACTTTGGCGTGAAGAAGACGGAGGACGTACTTGCTACACATTTCTTTTGGCCAAAGATGAGACGGGATGTTGAGCGTTTTATTGCTCGCTGCACTACATGTCAAAAAGCTAAGTCACGACTCAATCCTCATGGTTTATATATGCCTTTGCCTGTACCTAGTGTTCCTTGGGAGGATATATCTATGGACTTTGTTTTAGGTTTACCTCGAACAAAGAAGGGGAGAGATAGCATATTTGTTGTCGTGGATAGATTCTCGAAAATGGCACACTTTATACCATGTCATAAAAGCGATGATGCTGTTAATGTTGCTGATTTGTTCTTTCTTGAAATTATTCGCTTGCATGGTGTGCCAAATACTATTGTTTCAGATCATGATACTAAATTTCTTAGCCACTTTTGGAGATGTTTATGGGCTAAGTTGGGGACTAAACTGCTTTTTAGTACTACTTGTCACCCCCAAACTGATGGCCAAACTGAAGTAGTCAATAGAACATTGTCTACTATGCTTAGGGCTGTTTTGAAGAGTAATAAGAAAACGTGGGAGGAATGCTTGCCTCATATTGAATTTGCTTATAATCGTTCATTGCATTCTACTACTAAGATGTGCCCTTTTGAAGTTGTGTATGGTTTCCTATCTCGTGCACCTATTGATTTGTTGCCTCTTCCATCTTCGGAGAAGGTTAATTTTGATGCTAAACAACGTGCTGAATTGATTTTAAAAATGCATGAGTTAACTAAGGAAAACATTGAGCGTATGAATGCTAAATATAAACTTGCTGGAGATAAGGGTAGAGAACATGTTGTGTTTGCACCTGGAGATCTTGTTTGGTTACATTTGCGTAAGGATAGATTTCCTGATTTGCGCAAATCAAAGCTAATGCCACGTGCTGATGGTCCCTTTAAGGTGTTAGAGAAAATAAATGATAATGCATATAAACTTGAGCTGCCTGCAGATTTTGGGGTTAGTCCCACTTTTAACATTGCAGATTTGAAGCCTTATTTGGGTGAGGAAGATGAGTTTCCGTCGAGGACGACTTCATTTCAAGAAGGGGAGGATGATGAGGACATCAATACCATTGTTACACCCACAGCCCCTACTGCTACATATACGGGACCAATTACTAGAGCTCGCGCACGCCAATTAAATTATCAGGTACTTTCGTTTCTTGGTAATGATTCTAATGTTCATGAGAATATGATGCTGCCTAAATTGGATACATTTGTCTTGCTTACAAATGAAGGGCCTAGCTTGGAGAAGGATGAACATTGGAGCAAGAACAAGCATGGAGATGATGCCATGCGCAAGGGGAACAAGAACGGAGTTACAAGTGATGATTTCAGGACTTTGAAGCCACCATAATGGGTGCATGAAGCCTTGGACGAAATATACAAGATGCCACTTCATAAATTTCGTCCCGAGGCTATTTTAGGTGCTGCGTCACCTTATTATTGGGCCAGGCCCATGTAATTTCGAAATACATAAGTATAGGCTATTTTTAGAGTCCGTATGTGTGGGGAAACAAGAGATAGGGTTGATTTCGGACCCCTCCACCAAGGGCCACGAAATTCCCCCCTTTTCCTCCATATATACAGCCCTTAGGGCATCGTTTAGACTTTGGGTTTTGTTTAGATTAAAAGTTCGCCATAGCTGCAACTTCGCGTACTTCGTTTGTGTTCAACGACCAGACAAAGGCGTCACAGAACCCCACCTTGATCAATAAAGCTTTCATCTTATATTCGCAATATCCAGATTGCAATCTTAGTTTCTTGCTTGTTCTTCGTTTGCTCGCAGGAAACAGACCCTCGTGGTCAGGTTGATCGTGCTCCGGCGTGGTCAATAACCTCTCGGAGTTGGTTTAGCGATTGCTAAGGCGCGACGTCCTCGCACGTTTGTAGTCGGATCGTCAAAGTCGACTTCCACCAAAGCGAAATCCACCATCTCATCGAAAGACGGGACACCTTTGCCTCTATCAGCTTCACTGCCAAACCGTGCACCATACCGTACCAATCCAGAGGAGACGAAGGAGATTATGCATCAAGTACAAGAGCTTCTCGACAAAGATTATATACGCGAATCCCTTAGTCCTTGTGCTGTTCCTATTATTCTAGTGCCGAAAAAGGATGGTACATCACGTATGTGTGTTGATTGTAGAGGCATTAATAATATTACTATTCGTTATCGTCATCCTATTCCTAGGCTAGATGATATGCTTGATGAATTGAGTGGCTCTACAATATTCTCCAAAGTTGATTTGCATAGTGGCTACCATCAAATTCGTATGAAATTGGGAGATGAATGGAAAACAGCATTTAAAACTAAGTTTGGATTATATGAGTGGTTAGTCATGCCTTTTGGGTTAACTAATGCACCTAGTACTTTCATGAGATTAATGAACGAAGTTTTACGTGCTTTCATTGGACGATTTGTGGTAGTTTACTTTGATGACATATTGATTTATAGCAGATCTTTGGAAGAACATTTGGAACATTTACGTGCTGTTTTTATTGCTCTACGTGATGCACGTTTGTTTGGTAACCTTGGGAAGTGCACCTTTTGCACCGACCGATTATCTTTTCTTGGCTATGTTGTTACTCCACAGGGAATTGAAGTTGATAAAGCCAAGATTGAAGCTATTGAGAGTTGGCCGCAGCCCAAAACGGTCACACAAGTGAGGAGTTTTCTTGGCCTCGCTGGATTCTATAGGCGTTTTGTGAGAGATTTCAGCACCATTGCTGCACCTCTCAATGAGCTTACAAAGAAAGATGTGCCTTTTCTTTGGGGTACCGCACAGGAAGAAGCCTTCACGGTATTGAAAGATAAGTTGACACATGCTCCTTTACTCCAACTTCCTGATTTTAATAAGACTTTTGAGCTTGAATGTGATGCTAGTGGAATTGGATTAGGAGGTGTGTTATTACAAGATGGCGAACCTGTTGCATACTTTTCTGAAAAATTGAGTGGGCCTAGTCTGAATTATTCTACTTATGATAAAGAATTATATGCTCTTGTTCGGACTTTAGAAACATGGCAACATTATTTATGGCCCAAAGAATTTGTTATACATTCTGATCATGAATCTTTGAAACATATTAAAAGTCAAGCTAAACTGAATCGTAGACATGCTAAATGGGTTGAATTCATTGAGACTTTTCCTTATGTCATTAAACACAAGAAGGGAAAAGAAAATGTTATTGCTGATGCATTGTCTCACCGCTATACTATGCTTTCACAACTTGACTTCAAAATATTTGGTTTGGAGACCATCAAAGATCAATATGTGCATGATGCTGATTTTAAAGATGTAATGCAGAATTGTAAAGAAGGAAGAATGTGGAACAAGTTCGTCGTTAACGATGGATTTGTGTTTCGTGCTAACAAGCTATGCATTCCAACTAGCTCCGTTCGTCTTTTGTTGTTGCAGGAGGCGCATGGAGGAGGATTAATGGGACACTTTGGCGTGAAGAAGACGGAGGACGTACTTGCTACACATTTCTTTTGGCCAAAGATGACACGGGATGTTGAGCGTTTTATTGCTCGATGCACTACATGTCAAAAAGCTAAGTCACGACTCAATCCTCATGGTTTATATATGCCTTTGCCTGTACCTAGTGTTCCTTGGGAGGATATATCTATGGACTTTGTTTTAGGTTTACCTCAAACAAAGAAGGGGAGGGATAGCATATTTGTTGTCGTGGATAGATTCTCGAAAATGGCACACTTTATACCATGTCATAAAAGCGATGATGCTGTTAATGTTGCTGATTTGTTCTTTCGTGAAATTATTCGCTTGCATGGTGTGCCAAATACTATTGTTTCAAATCGTGATACTAAATTTCTTAGCCACTTTTGGAGATGTTTATGGGCTAAGTTGGGGACTAAACTGCTTTTTAGTACTACTTGTCACCCCCAAACTGATGGACAAACTGAAGTAGTCAATAGAACGTTGTCTACTATGCTTAGGGCTGTTTTGAAGAATAATAAGAAAATGTGGGAGGAATGCTTGCCTCATATTGAATTTGCTTATAATCGTTCATTGCATTCTACTACTAAGATGCGCCCTTTTGAAGTTGTGTATGGTTTCCTACCTCGTGCACCTATTGATTTGTTGCCTCTTCCATCTTCGGAGAAGGTTAATTTTGATGCTAAACAACGTGCTGAATTGATTTTAAAAATGCATGAGTTAACTAAGGAAAACATTGAGCGTATGAATGCTAAATATAAACTTGCTGGAGATAAGGGTAGAAAACATGTTGTGTTTGCACCTGGAGATCTTGTTTGGTTACATTTGCGTAAGGATAGATTTCCGAATTTGCGCAAATCAAAGTTAATGCCACGTGCTGATGGTCCCTTTAAGGTGTTAGAGAAAATAAATGATAATGCATATAAACTTGAGCTGCCTGCAGATTTTGGGGTTAGTCCCACTTTTAACATTGCAGATTTGAAGCCTTATTTGGGTGAGGAAGATGAGCTTCCGTCGAGGACGACTTCATTTCAAGAAGGGGAGGATGATGAGGACATCAATACCATTGTTACACCCACAGCCCCTACTGCTACATATACGGGACCAATTACTAGAGCTCGCGCACGCCAATTAAATTATCAGGTACTTTCGTTTCTTGGTAATGATTCTAATGTTCATGAGAATATGATGCTGCCTAAATTGGATACATTTGTTTTGCTTACAAATGAAGGGCCTAGCTTGGAGAAGGATGAACATTGGAGCAAGAACAAGCATGGAGATGATGCCATGCGCAAGGGGAACAAGAACGGAGTTACAAGTGATGATTTCAGGACTTTGAAGCCACCATAATGGGTGCATGAAGCCTTGGACGAAATATACAAGATGCCACTTCATAAATTTCGTCCCGAGGCTATTATAGGTGCTGCGTCACCTTTTTATTGGGCCAGGCCCATGTAATTTCGAAATACATAGGTATAGGCTATTTTTAGAGTCCGTATGTGTGGGGAAACAAGATATAGGGTTGATTTCGGACCCCTCCACCAAGGGCCACGATTTCAGATAATGGTGGTTGTGCCTGTTTTCTTGTATCACGACTGGAGGAGGCACGTGATTGAGGTGCTTGTGCAGTTGAAGTAGAAGATGCACGCGGTGTCCATGATGAAGGTCGGCCTGCAGAAAAGTTAGTTCGCGCCAATGCTTGTCGATCCTGCACTTCACGTTCAGCTTTACAAGCAAGATGGAATAAACGAGTGATATTAGTATACTCCTTATAGTCTAGAATGGTCTGAATCTCTCTATTTAATCCACCCAGAAAACGTGCAAGCATAGCTTCATTCTCCTCAACAATACCACATCTAATCATGCCAGTTTGTAATTCCTGATAATATTCTTCTACAGAATTTTTTCCTTGTCTTAAGCGCTGTAATTTTTGAAGCAATTCACGTTGATAATATGGTGGAACCCAACGAGTACGCGTAGCAGTTTTCAAAGCAGCCCAAGTAGTTGGAATAGGATATAATCTACAATGTTCAGACCACCATACACATGCAAAACTAGTGAAAGCACAAACAGCAGCAGCAACTCGTCTCTCCTCGGGATATTGTAAACATGTAAATCGTTATTCAGTTTCTAACTCCCAAGTAAGATATATATCAGGAACATATCTACCCTCAAATGGTGGAATATTCAATTTTAGTTTAGGAATATGGACATCATCTCGTACCTGAGGTGGTGGTGCAGGCCTACCATTATGAATATATACCTGAGGTCGACCTGCTGGTGGTGGTGCAGGTGGCTGCACGTAGTGCTGATTTTGATCAATCTCATCCTCATAATCGCCCGCATACTCATCATCCTCCTGGGTACCAGCAGGAGCAGTAGCAGGAGCCAAAGAAGCACCAACAGCAATAGCAGCGGCACCAGAATTTTGTCCTGGCTCAATAGGAACACGCTGTGCTCGTCCATACTGATTCGGAAGGGGGCGTAGTTGTTGTTGTTGCAGAGGTGCGACAGGTGCAGCCGGTGGTGGAAGACGCGCAAGCAGTTCATTAAATCTGTTATCGAGCTTTGTTTCGAACATCTTCTCAAGGCCAGTGATCTTCTCCATGGCCTCTTCAAATTTGTTCAGCACATCTTGTACTTGTTCAGTCATCATTTGCTGAAACTTATCATGAAGCTCCTTGTTCGATAAGTTCTCCCAGTCAATCTCGTCGGCTTGTGATCCTGGCATGGTTAGCAGCAACAGAAACACACAAGAATATGATCCTACAGACTACGAACAAGTGGTGGTGGTGGATGTCACAAATCCGTCAAGCAAAACTCAAATTCTTACCAGTTCTTACCCAGCAACAGGCGGTGATCGGCAACCGTTGTAGTCAAAACTCTCAAAGCTTGGATAGAGCGATTACCAGGGAGAATCAAACGCACGACGTAGATGTATGTGGAGCTGGGAAGGCTTATAATATGGTAGCAAAAGGGGTAAGCAATAATCAATTCAGAGATGCAAAGTTGAATAAACGCTCAACGACGGTACTGTGCTGGTCCTAGGCTAGACCGTGCTAGAGACGCGAGCCTAGAACACTAACAAAATCACGGCGCTGCACGTAAACAAGGGAAAAGCACACTCTGGAATTTTTTTTTCTCGCTCTTTTTTTTGCGCTGCTCTTTTTTTTGCGAAAAATCACTATAATGGCGAGTGTCTCAAAACTCTTCCCAGGTCAAACTGACAGGATGGGCACGAAAATTTTTTTTTGACCAATTTTTTTTTCGACTGCCCGGACCCAAAAACTGGAAACGGGTCAAAAAAAACTTTCTATAACGGCGACTGTCTCAATACGCTTAGAAGCACCTAAAAATAGGATAGCCAGAAAATTTTTCGACAAGTGCGTTTTCGGAAAATTTTGGGCCTAAACGGAGGGTGGTTGCCGGACTCTTTTTTTTTCGAAACCTACTCCGGCAAGGAAACACGAATCGGAATCTAGATGGATCTCGAAAACAAACCTAATAAGCAAGGAACTCGGATTGGTGGTGGATATATGGTGGTGGTATATGGCAGCGGTGGTGGTAGAGGTGGTAGTATATGGATATGGATCGGTGGTGGTATATGTTCAAAGATTGGTGGTGGTATATGGATACGGATTCGGAGCGGTGGTGGTAGATGGCAGGAGCGATGATGATGGTGCGGCGGCGGCGTGACAACTTATGACCAGAACTCGAAACTCTAAAAGACTAGACTCTAAGACCAGCAACTAGACCGACGATGCAACCGCAAATTCAACAAAGGAAAACCCTAAAAAGATTATGCAAAGGCTCAGATTGGTTCGGATATGATGAACTAACCCTAATTTTTTTGTGGCTTTTTCGTGGACTGTAGGTTTGAAGAACAGACTCGATCTAAACTACGAAAAACTGTAAAATCTCACCGAGCAACCTGGAAATCTGATACCACTTGATAGAGGCAAAGGTGTCCCGTCTTTCGATGAGATGATGGATATCGCTTTGGTGGAAGTCGACTTTGACGATCCGACTACGAACGTGCGAGGACGTCGCGCCTTAGCAATCGCTAAACCAACTCCGAGAGGTTATTGACCACGCCGGAGCACGATCAACCTGACCACGAGGGTCTGTTTCCTGCGAGCAAACGAAGAACAAGCAAGAAACTGAGATTGCAATCTGGATATTGCGAATATAAGATGAAAGCTTTATTGATCAAGGTGGGGTTCTGTGACGCCTTTGTCTGGTCGTTGAACACAAACGAAGTACGCGAAGTTGCAGCTATGGCGAACTTTAATCTAAACAAAACCCAAAGTCTAAACGGTGCCCTAAGGGCTGTATATATGGAGGAAGAGAGGGGGAATTTCATGGCCCTTGGTGGAGGGGTCCGAAATCAACCCTATCTCTTGTTTCCCCACACATACGGACTCTAAAAATAGCCTATACTTATGTATTTCGAAATTACATGGGCCTGGCCCAATAAAAAGGTGACGCAGCACCTATAATAGCCTCTGGACGAAATTTATGAAGTGACATCTTGTATATTTCATCCAAGGCTTCATGCACTCGTTATGGAGGCTTCAAAGACCTGAAATCATCACTTGTAACTCTGTTCTTGTTCCCCTTGCGCATGCCATCATCTCCATGCTTGTTCTTGCTCCAATGTTCATCCTTCTCCAAGCTAGGCCCTTCATTTGTAAGCAAAACAAATGTATCCAATTTAGGCAGCATCATATTCTCATGAACATTAGAATCATTACCAAGAAACGAAAGTACCTGGTAATTTAGTTGGCGTGCGCGAGCTCTAGTAATTGGTCCAGTATGTATAGCAGCAGGGGCTGTGGGTGTAACAATGGTATTGATGTCCTCATCACGAAGCTTGCGGTAGGAGGGTCGGAGTATCCTCAAATTCGGCCTTAAGCTGGACTATTTGTCCCTGAAAGCCAAAGAACATCATTCGCCTCTGTTTTTCGGACTAGTTTACGAAACCATTGGCACTTTGTTTTGAAGGAAATTCGAGAGATTATGTTGCTTATAGACATTAGACCCCCTAGTAGGGACAAATGTACCTTTCTGCCGATGCTCTGTGATCCGGGCAATCTCATTTGTCCGTAAATTGAAGAAAATCCAACGGCTATATGCCTTATTCTCCTTGTTTTCGCCGGATGGCATGCTGTAACTCATGCGCTTGACAGCCAATAACAAAAGGGCATTCCTGGCATCGGTCAATATATATGTGGAAACAATATCTTCACTATATAGGACGGTCAGGTAAAAAGCGTCACAGGAAAATGAAGTACTTTCAAGGACTTCCATAGAATGGACCTATGTTCACTAAAACGATAATAACTTTCTCATTCCGAGTTCGTGTCGGACCCACAAGTACTAAAACTGCTCGCGGTGAGCTTGCGAATATAGGAAATACTCCGAGTTTGCGGTAGGAGGCCTGGAGTACCCTCAAACTCGGCCTTAAGCTGGACATTTTGTCCCTGAAAGTCAAAGAACATCATTTGCCTCTATTTTTCGGACAAGTTTCTGAACCCATAGGCACTTCCTTTTGAACGAAATTCGAGAGATTATGTTGCTTATAGACATTAGACCACCTGGTAGGGACAAACGTACATTTCTACAGATCCTCTATGATCCGGGCATTCTCCTTTGGCCATAAATTAAAGAAAATCCAACGGCTATATGCCTAATTCTCCTTGTTTTCGCTGGATGGCATGCTGCAACTCATGCGCGTGAAAGCGAAGAACAAAAGGGCATTCCTGGCATTGGTCAATATATATGTGGAAACAATATATCCACTATAGAGGACAACAAATTTCGGGGCACTCAGGCAAAAAGCATCACGGGAAAATGAAGTACTTTCAAGGACTGCCATCGAATGGACCGATGTTCACTAAAGCGGTCATAACTTTGTCATCCGAACTCCATGTTGGACCCACAAGCACTCAAACTGCTCACGGTGAGTGTGTGAATCTAGAAAATACTCCCGGCTTGCGCCAGGAGACCCGGCGTACACTCAAATTCGGCCTTAAGCAGGACTTTTTGTCTCTGAAAGTCAAATCACATCATTCGCCGCTGTTTTTCGGACAAGTCTCTGAACCCATTGGCACTTCCTTTTGAAGGAAATTCGAGAGATTACGTTGCTTATAGACATTAGCCCACCTGGTTGGGACAAATGTACCTTTCTGCAGATGCTCTATGATCTGGGCAATCTCATTTGTCCATAAATTGAAGAAAATCCAGCGGCTATATGCCTTATTCTCCTTGTTTTCGCCGGATGGCATGTTGTAACTCATGCGCGTGACAGCTAAGAACAAAAGGGCATTCCTGGCATCGGTCAATATATATGTGGAAACAGTATCTCCATTATAGAGGACAAGAAATTTCGGACCGGTCAGGCAGAAAACGTCACGGGAAAATGAAGTACTTTCAAGGACTTCCATAGAATGGACCGATGTTCATTAAAACGGTCATAACTCTGTCATTCCGAGTCCGTGTCGGACCCACAAGTACTCAAGCTGCTCGCGGTGAGCTTGTGAATACAGGAAATACTCCAAGCTTGCGGTAGGAGGCTCGAAGTACCCTCAAATTCGGCCTTAAGCTGGACTTTTTGTCACTGAAAGTCAAAGAACTTCATTCGCCTCTGTTTTTGGACAAGTTCATGAACTAATTGGCACCTCCTTTTGAAGGAAATATGAGAGATTATGTTGCTTATAGACATTAGACCCACTGGTAGGGACAAACATACCTTTTTGCAGATGCTCTATAATCCGGGCAATCTCATTTGGTTGTAAATTGAAGAAAATCCAGCGGCTATATGCTTTATTCTCCCTGTTTTCGCCGGATGGCATGCTGTGACTCGTGCGCGTGAAAGCCAAGAACAAAAGGGCATTCCTGGCATCGGTCAATATATATGTTGAAAAAATATCTCCATTATAGAGGACAAGAAATTTTGGGGCGGTCAGGCAAAAAGCGTCACGGGAAAATGAAGTACTTTCAAGGACTACCATAGAATGGACCGATGCTCACTAGAACGGTCATAACTTTGCATTCCAAGTCCGTGTCGGACCCACAAGTACTCAAACTGCTCGCGGCGAGCTTGCGAATACAGTCAATACTCCAAGCTTGCGAGAGGAGGCCTAGTGTATTCGGCCTTAAGCAGGACAATTGTCCCTGAAAGTCAAACAACATCATTCGCGCTCTTTTTCAGACAAGTTTCTTAACCCATTGGCACTTCATTTTGAACTTAATTCGAGAGATTATGTTGCTTATGGACATTAGACCACCTGGTAGGGATAAACGTAAATTTTTACACATGCTCTATGATCCGGGCAATCTCGTTTGGCCATAAATTGAAGAAAATCCAATGGCTATATGCCTAATTCTCCTTGTTTTCGCTGGATGGCATGCTGCAACTCATGCGCGTGAAAGCGAAGAACAAAAGGGCATTCCTGGCATTGGTCAATATATATGTGGAAACAATATATCCACTATAGAGGACAACAAATTTCGGGGCACTCAGGCAAAAAGCATCACGGGAAAATGAAGTACTTTCAAGGACTGCCATCGAATGGACCGATGTTCACTAAAGCGGTCATAACTTTGTCATCCGAACTCCATGTCGGACCCACAAGCACTCAAACTGCTCACGGTGAGTGTGTGAATCTAGAAAATACTCCCGGCTTGCGCCAGGAGACCCGGCGTACACTCAAATTCGGCCTTAAGCAGGACTTTTTGTCTCTGAAAGTCAAATCACATCATTCGCCGCTGTTTTTCGGACAAGTCTCTGAACCCATTGGCACTTCCTTTTGAAGGAAATTCGAGAGATTACGTTGCTTATAGACATTAGCCCACCTGGTTGGGACAAATGTACCTTTCTGCAGATGCTCTATGATCTGGGCAATCTCATTTGTCCATAAATTGAAGAAAATCCAGCGGCTATATGCCTTATTCTCCTTGTTTTCGCCGGATGGCATGCTGTAACTCATGCGCGTGACAGCTAAGAACAAAAGGGCATTCCTGGCATCGGTCAATATATATGTGGAAACAGTATCTCCATTATAGAGGACAAGAAATTTCGGACCGGTCAGGCAGAAAACGTCACGGGAAAATGAAGTACTTTCAAGGACTTCCATAGAATGGACCGATGTTCATTAAAACGGTCATAACTCTGTCATTCCGAGTCCGTGTCGGACCCACAAGTACTCAAACTGCTCGCGGTGAGCTTGTGAATACAGGAAATACTCCAAGCTTGCGGTAGGAGGCTCGAAGTACCCTCAAATTCACCCTTAAGCTGGACTTTTTGTCCCTGAAAGTCAAAGAAAATCACTCGCCTCTGTTTTCCGGACTAGTTTCTGAAACCATTGGCACTTCATTTTGAACGAAATTCGAGAGATTATGTTCCTTATAGACATTAGACCCCCTGGTAGGGACAAACGTACCTTTCTGTAGACGCTCTATGATCCGGACAATCTCATTTGGCCGTAAATTGAAGAAAATCCAGCGGCTATATGCCTTATTCTCCTTGTTTTAGCTGGATGGCAAGCTGCAACTCATGCGCGTGAAAGCCAAGAACAAAAGGGCATTCCTTACATCGGTCAATATATAGGTGGAGATAATATCTCCACTATAGAGGACCAGAAATTTCGGGGCTGTGAGGCAAAAAGCATCACGGGAAAGTGAAGTACTTTCATGGACTGCCATAAAATGGACCGATGTTCACTAAAACGGTCATAACTTTGTCATTCCAAGTCCGTGTCGGACCCACAAGTACTCAAACTGCTAGCGGTGAGTGTGTGAATCTACAAAATAATCCCGGCTTGCGCCAGGAGGCCCGGTGTACACTCAAATTCGGCCTTAAGCATGACTTTTTGGCTCTAAAAGTCAAAGCACATCATTCGCCGCTGTTTTTTGGACAAGTTTCTGAACCCATTGGCACTTCCTTTGAAGGAAATTCGAGAGATTATGTTGCTTATAGACATTAGCCCCCCTAGTAGGGACAAACATACCTTTCTGCAGATGCTCTATGATCCGGGCAATCTCATTTGGCCATAAATTGAAGAAAATCCAGCGGCTATATGCCTTATTCTCCTTGTTTTCGCCGGATGGCATGCTGTAACTCATGCGCTTGACAGCCAAGAACAAAAGGGCATTACTAGCATCGGTCAATATATATGTGGAAACAATATCTCCACTATAGAGCACAAGAAATTTTGGGGCGGTCAGGTAAAAAGCGTCACAGGAAAATGAAGTACTTTCATGGACTTCCATAGAATGGACCTATGTTCACTAAAACGGTCATAACTTTGTCATTCCGAGTCTGTGTCGGACCCACAAGTACTCAAGCTGCTCGCGGTGAGCTTGCGAATATAGGAAATACTCCGAGCTTGCGGTAGGAGGCTCCAAGTACCCTCAAATTCGGCCTTAAGCTGGACTTTTTGTCACTGAAAGTCAAAGAACTTCATTCGCCTCTGTTTTTGGACAAGTTCATGAACCAATTGGCACCTCCTTTTGAAGGAAATATGAGAGATTATGTTGCTTATAGACATTAGACCCACTGGTAGGGACAAACATACCTTTTTGCAGATGCTCTATAATCCGGGCAATCTCATTTGGTTGTAAATTGAAGAAAATCCAGCGGCTATATGCTTTATTCTCCCTGTTTTCGCCGGATGGCATGCTGTGACTCGTGCGCGTGAAAGCCAAGAACAAAAGGGCATTCCTGGCATCGGTCAATATATATGTTGAAAAAATATCTCCATTATAGAGGACAAGAAATTTTGGGGCGGTCAGGCAAAAAGCTTCACGGGAAAATGAAGTACTTTCAAGGACTACCATAGAATGGACCGATGCTCACTAGAACGGTCATAACTTTGCATTCCAAGTCCGTGTCGGACCCACAAGTACTCAAACTGCTCGCGGCGAGCTTGCGAATACAGTCAATACTCCAAGCTTGCGAGAGGAGGCCTAGTGTATTCGGCCTTAAGCAGGACAATTGTCCCTGAAAGTCAAACAACATCATTCGCGCTCTTTTTCAGACAAGTTTCTTAACCCATTGGCACTTCATTTTGAACTTAATTCGAGAGATTATGTTGCTTATGGACATTAGACCACCTGGTAGGGATAAACGTACATTTTTACACATGCTCTATGATCCGGGCAATCTCGTTTGGCCATAAATTGAAGAAAATCCAACGGCTATATGCCTTATTCTCCTTGTTTTTGCCGAATGGCATGTTGTAACTCACGCGCGTGAAAGCCAAGAACAAAAGGGCATTCCTGGCATCGGTCAATATATATGTGGAAACAATATCTCCACTATAGAGGACAAGAAATTTCGGGACGATCAGGCAAAAAGCGTCACGGGAAAATGAAGTACTTTCAAGGACTGCCATCGAATGGACCGATGTTCACTAAAACGGTCATAACTTTGTCATTCGAAGTCCCTGTCGGACCCACAAGTACTCAAACTGCTTGCGGTGAGTGTGCGAATCTAGAAAATACTCCCGGCTTGCGCCAGGAGGCCCGGTGTACACTCAAATTCGTCCTTAAGAAGGACTTTTTGGCTCTGAAAGTCAAAGCACATCATTCGCCGTTGTTTTTTGACCAGTTTCTGAACTCATTGGCACTTCCTTTTGAAGGAAATTCGAGAGATTATGTTGCTTATAGACATTAGCCCACCTGGTAGGGACAAACATACCTTTATGCAGATGCTCTATGATCTGGGCAATCTCATTTGGCCATAAATTGAAGAAAATCCAGCGGCTATATGCCTTATCCTCCTTGTTTTCCCCGGATGTCATGCTGGAACTCATGCGCGTGATAGCCAAGAACAAAAGTGCATTACTGGCATAGGTCAATATATATATGGAAACAAGGCATTACTGGCATCGGTCAGTATATATATGGAAACAATATTTCCACTATAGGGACAAGAAATTTCGGAGCGGTCAAGCAAAAAGCGTCACAAGAAAATGAAGTACTTTCAAGGACTTCCATAGAATGGACCTATGTTCACTAAAACGATCATAACTTTGTCATTCCGAGTCCGTGTCGGACCCACAAGTACTCAAACTGCTCGCCGTGAGCTTGCGAATACAGGAAATACTCCGAGCTTGCGGTAGGAGGCTCGGAGTTCCCTCAGATTCGGCCTTAAGCTGGACTTTTTGTCCCTGAAAGTCAAAGAACATCATTCGCCTCTGTTTTTCGGACAAGTTCATGAACCAATTGGCACTTCCTTTTGAAGGAAATGCGAGAGATTATGTTGCTTATAGACATTAGACCCCCTGGTAGGAACAAAAGTGGCTTTCTGCAGATGCTCTATGATCCGGGCAATATCCTTTGGCCGTAAATTGAAGAAAATCCAGCGGCTATATGCCTTATTCTCCTTGTTTTCGCCGGATGGCATGCTCTAACTCATGCGCATGAAAGCCAAGAACAAAAGGGCATTCCTAGCATCGATCAATATATATGTGGAAACAATATCTCCACTATAGAGGACAAGAAAGTTTTGGGCGGTCAGGCAAAACGCGTCATGGGAAAATGAAGTACTTTCAAGGACTGCCATAGAATGGACCGATGTTCACTAAAACGGTCATAACTTTGTCATTCCAAGTCTGTGTCGGACACACATGTACTCAAACTGCTCACGACAAGCTTGCGAATACATGCAATACTCCAAGCTTGCGGCAAGAGGCCCGGAGTACACTCAAATTCGGCCTTAAGCAGGACTTTTTGTACCTGAAAGTCAAAAAATATCATTCGCCGCTGTTTTTCGGACAAGTTTCTGAACCCATTGGCACTTCCCTTTGAAGGAAATTCGAGAGATTATGTTGCTTATAGACATTAGACCACCTGGTAGGGACAAACGTACCTTTATGTACATGCACTATGTTCCTGATAGAGGCAAAGGTGTCCCGTCTTTCGATGAGATGATGGATATCGCTTTGGTGGAAGTCGACTTTGACGATCCGACTACGAACGTGCGAGGACGTCGCGCCTTAGCAATCGCTAAACCAACTCCGAGAGGTTATTGACCACGCCGGAGCACGATCAACCTGACCACGAGGGTCTGTTTCCTGCGAGCAAACGAAGAACAAGCAAGAAACTAAGATTGCAATCTGGATATTGCGAATATAAGATGAAAGCTTTATTGATCAAGGTGGGGTTCTATGACGCCTTTGTCTGGTCGTTGAACACAAACGAAGTACGCGAAGTTGCAGCTATGGCGAACTTTTAATCTAAACAAAACCCAAAGTCTAAATGGTGCCCTAAGGGCTGTATATATGGAGGAAGAGAGGGGGAATTTCGTGGCCCTTGGTGGAGGGGTCCGAAATCAACCCTATCTCTTGTTTCCCCACACACACGGACTCTAGAAATAGCCTATACTTATGTATTTCGAAATTACATGGGCCTGGCCCAATAAAAAGGTGACGCAGCACCTATAATAGCCTCGGGACGAAATTTATGAAGTGGCATCTTGTATATTTCGTCCAAGGCTTCATGCACCCATTATGGTGGCTTCAAAGTCCTGAAATCATCACTTGTAACTCCGTTCTTGTTCCCCTTGCGCATGGCATCATCTCCATGCTTGTTCTTGCTCCAATGTTCATCCTTCTCCAAGCTAGGCCCTTCATTTGTAAGCAAAACAAATGTATCCAATTTAGGCAGCATCATATTCTCATGAACATTAGAATCATTACCAAGAAACGAAAGTACCTGATAATTTAATTGGCGTGCGCGAGCTCTAGTAATTGGTCCCGTATATGTAGCAGTAGGGGCTGTGGGTGTAACAATGGTATTGATGTCCTCATCATCCTCCCCTTCTTGAAATGAAGTCGTCCTCGACGGAAACTCATCTTCCTCACCCAAATAAGGCTTCAAATCTGCAATGTTAAAAGTGGGACTAACCCCAAAATCTGCAGGCAGCTCAAGTTTATATGCATTATCATTTATTTTCTCTAACACCTTAAAGGGACCATCAGCACGTGGCATTAGCTTTGATATGCGAAAAGCAGGAAATCTATCCTTACGCAAATGTAACCAAACAAGATCGCCACGTGCAAACACAACATGTTTTCTACCCTTATCTCCAGCAAGTTTATATTTAGCATTCATACGCTCAATGTTTTCCTTTGTTAACTCATGCATTTTTAAAATCAATTCAGCACGTTGTTTTGCATCAAAATTAACCTTCTCCGAAGATGGAAGAGGCAACAAATCAATAGGTGCACGAGGTAGGAAACCATACACAACTTCAAAAGGGCACATCTTAGTAGTAGAATGCAATGAACGATTATAAGAAAATTCAATATGAGGCAAGCATTCCTCCCACATTTTCTTATTATTCTTCAAAACAGCCCTAAGCATAGTAGACAACGTTCTATTGACTACTTCAGTTTGTCCATCAGTTTGGGGGTGACAAGTAGTACTAAAAAGCAGTTTAGTACCCAACTTAGCCCATAAACATCTCCAAAAGTGGCTAAGAAATTTAGTATCACGATCTGAAACAATAGTATTTGGCACACCATGCAAGCGAATAATTTCACGAAAGAACAAATCAGCAACATTAACAGCATCATCGCTTTTATGACATGGTATAAAGTGTGCTTTTCGAGAATCTATCTAGACAACAAATATGCTATCCCTCCCCTTCTTTGTTCGAGGTAAACCTAAAACAAAGTCCATAGATATATCCTCCCAAGGAACACTAGGTACAGGCAAAGGCATATATAAACCATGAGGATTGAGTCGTGACTTAGCTTTTTGACTTGTAGTGCATCGAGCAATAAAACGCTCAACATCCCGTCTCATCTTTGGCCAAAAGAAATGTGTAGCAAGTACGTCCTCCGTCTTCTTCACGCCAAAGTGTCCCATTAATCCTCCTCCATGCGCCTCCTGCAACAACAAAAGACGAACGGAGCTAGCTGGAATGCATAGGTTGTTAGCATGAAACACAAATCCATCGTTAACGACGAACTTGTTCCACATTCTTCCTTCTTTACAATTCTGCATTACATCGTTAATGACATAAGGAAAAGTCTCAATGAATTCAACCCATTTAGCATGTCTACGATTCAGTTTAGCTTGACTTTTAATATGTTTCAAAGATTCATGATCAGAATGTATAACAAATTCTTTGGGCCATAAATAATGTTGCCATGTTTCTAAAGTCCGAACAAGAGCATATAATTCTTTATCATAAGTAGAATAATTCAGACTAGGACCACTCAATTTTTCAGAAAAGTATGCAACAGGTTTGCCATCTTGTAATAACACACCGCCTAATCCAATTCCACTAGCATCACAATCAAGCTCAAAAGTCTTATTAAAATCAGGAAGTTGGAGTAAAGGAGCATGTGTCAACTTATCTTTCAATACCGAAAAGGCTTCTTCCTATGCGGTACCCCAAAGAAAACGCCTATAGAATCCAGCGAGGCCAAGAAAACTCCTCACTTGTGTGACCGTTTTGGGTTGCGGCCAACTCTCAATAGCTTCAATCTTTGCTTTATCAACTTCAATTCCCTGTGGAGTAACAACATAGCCAAGAAAAGATACTCGGTCGGTGCAAAAGGTGCACTTCCCAAGGTTACCAAACAAACGTGCATCACGTAGAGCAATAAAAATAGCACGTAAATGTTCCAAATGTTCTTCCAAAGATCTGCTATAAATCAATATGTCATCAAAGTAAACTACCACAAATCGTCCAATGAAAGCACGTAAAACTTCGTTCATTAATCTCATGAAAGTACTAGGTGCATTAGTTAACCCAAAAGGCATGACTAACCACTCATATAATCCAAACTTAGTTTTGAATGCTGTTTTCCATTCATCTCCCAATTTCATACGAATTTGATGGTATCCACTACGCAAATCAACTTTGGAGAATATTGTAGAGCCACTCAATTCATCAAGCATACCATCTAGCCTAGGAATAGGATGACGATAACGAATAGTAATATTATTAATGCCTCTACAATCAACACACATACGTGATGTACCATCCTTTTTCTGCACTAGAATAATAGGAACAGCACAAGGACTAAGGGATTCGCGTATAAAACCTTTGTCGAGAAGCTCTTGTACTTGACGCATAATCTCCTTCGTCTCCTCTGGATTGGTACGGTATGGTGCACGGTTTGGCAGTGAAGCACCGGGAATTAAGTCAATCTGATGCTCAATCCCTCGAATAGGCGGTAATCCCAGTGGCACGTCTTGTGGAAAGACGTCAGCGAACTCCTGCAAAATGTTAGTGACAGCAGGAGGCAAAGAGGAAGGCACGTCCTCGAATGAAAATAATGCCTCTTTGCACACAAAAGCATAGCAAACAGATTTGCTGAAATCTAGCTCATCAATATCAGATTTGGTGGCAAATAAACATGCACTTTTCAATTTAATTTCAGAAGCAACACTAGATGGTTTATTATTAGGCTTCATTTCTTGCTCAAATTCTTTTGCCACAATCTGATTTTCACTCTTATCCGTCTCCTGTTTTGCTTTATTAGCTCTATTAATATCATCTTTCAAAATGGAATCAGGAGTCATAGGAAGCAAAGTAATATTTTTATCCTTATGAACAAGAGTATAGTGATTGTTTCTACCATGGTGTACAGAATTTTTATCAAATTGCCATGGTCTACCAAGTAATAAGGAACATGCTTGCATAGGTACCACATCACAATCAACATAATCAACATATGTAGAGATACTAAAATGCACACGAACAGTACGTGTTACCTTAACCTTGCCGCTGTTGTTGAACCATTGGATGTAGTAAGGATGTGGATGTGGTCTTGTGGTGAGAGAAAGCTTCTCCACCATCTCCATGCTAGCCAAGTTGTTGCAGCTCCCTCCGTCTATGATGACGCGCACAGAACGTTCCTTCACAACTCCCTTGGTATGGAACAAATTGTGCCTCTGATTTTGCTCAGCTTGTGTGATCTGCACACTCAAAACACGTTGAGCAACTAAACATTCATACCTGTCAGCGTCTTTGTGACGCCCGGATAATTAGGCTACAGTAATCCCGCGTTAACGATGCCACATCACCTCGGTTACTGTTGCTAACCGCGTGTTAGTTCGAAACCGATTCAAACTCAAATTCAAAATCAATCAAACAATAAAAGTTTTCAAATATTAAAACTAAAATGTTCGGAGTGATCCAACTAATGCATAGGTAATTATGTTGGAGAAACCACACTTTTATAAAATGTTTAAATACTCTAAAATGATTTAAACAGTAGCAAAAACCACTATTTAAACGCCTTTGGTATTTTATAAAATACTAAACTATTTTATATCGGGCCAAAACTTATTACAGTAGTGGATTGTTCTGAAGCGTTATTTTAGGGGCTATAGTCATATTTTACTAAACTAAAATTAATGTGTAACTAAAATAAAACAGAAAAGAAAAATAACAAAAAGTAAAACTAAAGCAAACAAAACAAAAAAAAGGAAAAGAGAAAAGGAGAACCCTTCCCCCCCACTGGACCAGCTGGCCCAGCTGGCCACCAGGCCGACTAGGCCGGCCCACCCCCACACCTCCATAGCCCCCGTGACACCCAAACCCTAACCCGTCGCCCCACTGCCCCCCACGATCCCCCTCATCTCTCCCCTCTCCTCCTCGATCTGGATCGGGGCAGTTGCCCCGGCCCCGTTGAACGCCGCCCGCTACCCCAGGATCGCCGCACGCCTCGCCTTACTCCACTCCTCCCCCTCTCCTCTCGATCACATCTGGATCGGGGAGAGGCCCGACCCCGACGCTGCCCGATCCCGTCGCCCTCGGTGCCCGATGCCGCGCTTCGCCCGGCCCCTCCGCCGTCGCACCTCGCTGGGCCGCCGCCGCCTCCACCTCGTCGTTCTACCCCGCCGGCCTGCCTCCCGCTCCGCGACGTCGTCCCCGTCGACCACCCCGAGCCTCCCCGAGCCCACTGCTCGTGCCCTACTCCTCCTCTGTGAGCTTCCCCTTCCTCCTCTCTCTCTGCCGTGGTCGCGCCCACTCCCCGCGCTCGGCTCCACCACCGGACGTCGCCCGCGACCAGCCGCACCCGGCCAACCCTGCGGCGCTCGCGCCCTCAACGCCTGCCGCGCGTGCGTGCGCGCCCCTCGCCTGTCGCGGCCTCCTTCCCCTCGCCGTGCTCCGCCCTGGCCTTCTCCTCTTCCTGCCGCTGCTGCGTGGTTGTTGCTGCTGACTTGGGCCGCCGTCGTTCGTCACCGTGTGCACGCCCGCTGCCGCTGCCCCTGTCCACCTCCGCCCACCGTGGCCCTCGTGCCCCGCTGCGGCAGCCCCCGTCGTGGCCACGGCCACGCCCCGCCCTGGGCAGGTTACGGGCGCCCGTCGCCCGTTACGCCCGCGCCCAGCGCCCCCGCCTGTTCGGGTTGCGCCCGTAAACCGCATACCCGCAAAGGCCCCTATGGCCCTATGACACATGGGCCCCGCCCAGATAACGTTTTAATAAAAAAAAGGAATTTAAAAAAAACAATAATAAAAATAAATAAATAGATAATAATAATTTAATTCATTAATTAATTAACGAATTATTTAAGTTAATTAATCACAATTAGATTAACCTAATTAACTGATAGTTAATTAATCAAACAATGACAGTGGGGCCCACCCCCTAATTAATTATGATTAGTTTAATTAATCTATTAATTAAACGTGTCACTAACCAGTGGGACCCACTGGTCAGGTTGACCAGTCAACTCTGTTGACTGCTGATGTCAGCATGACATCATGCTGATGTCATTAAATCATTTTCGAATTAATTAAATAATTAATTAAATTTCAGAAATTAATAAAATCTTTAGAAAATCATATCTTTTAATCCGTAACTCGGATTAAAATATTTTCAACATGAAAGTTGCTCAGAGCGACGAGACGATTCTGGATACGCAACCCGTTCGTCCGACACACCCCCCTAACCTATCGAACTCACAACTTTCCCCCTCCGGCTCCTCTGCCCGAAAACGCGAAACACCGGGGATATTTTCCCGGATGTTTTCCCCCTTCACCCGTATCACCTATCCCTGCGTTAGATCACCTCTAGCACCGTATTTGTCATGTTATGCTTTGATTGCTCTGTTATTTATTATGTTCCCCCTCCGTTACTTTTTCCGGTAGACCCCGAGGCCGCTGCCGGTACCCCCTGTGATCGACTACGGTGTTGACGACCCCTCTCTCTTGCCAGAGCAACCAGGCAAGCGCCCCCCCCCCTTGATCACCAGATATCGCCTACTCCTCTCTATACTGCTTGCATTAGAGTAGTGTAGCATGTTACTGCTTTCTGTTATACCTATCCTGATGCATAGCCTGTCCTTGTTACTACTATTGTTACCTTTACCTGCAATCCTATATGCTTAGTATAGGATGCTAGTATTCCATCTGTGGCCCTACATTCTTGTCCGTCTGCCGTGCTATACTATCGGGCCGTGATCACTCGGGAGGTGATCACGGGTATATACTATACTTTATACATGATACATGTGGAGACTAAAGTCGGGTCGGCTGGTGGAGCACCCGCGAGTGGATCTTTGAGGCGGAGCGACAGGGCAGGTTGAGACCGCCTAGGAGAGAGGTGGGCCTGGCCCTGTTCGGCGTTCGCGGAGACTTAACACGCTTAACGAGATCTTGGTATTTGATCTGAGTTGGCTACGAGCCTATACGCACTAACCATCTACGTGGGAGTAGTTATGGGTATCCTGACGTCGTGGTATCAGCCGAAGCACTTCAGACGTCAGCGACGGAGCGGCGCGCGCCGGATTGGACTGGAACGCCTGCTAGGCTAGGTCTGCTTCCGGCCGCCCACGCAACGTGCAGGTGTGCTCAGGGCGATGGGCCCAGACCCCTGCGCGCTTAGGTTTAGACCGGCGTGCTGACCTCTCTGTTGTGCCTAGGTGGGGCTGCGACGTGTTGATCTTCCGCGGCCGGGCATGACCCAGGAAAGTGTGTCCGGCCAAATGGGATCAAGCGTGCTGGGTAAGTTGGTGCACCCCTGCAGGGAAGTTAATCTATTCGAATAGCCGTGATCTTCGGTAACAGGACGACTTGGAGTTGTACCTTGACCTTATGACAACTAGAACCGGATACTTAATAAAACACACCCTTCCAAGTTCCACAGACAACCCGGTGATCACTTTTCCACAGGGCGACGAGGGGAGGATCGCCGGGTAGGATTATGCTATGCGATGCTACTGGAGATGCTTCTTGGAGTTGCTACTTGGAGTTGCTACTTGGAGATGCTACTTGGAGGACTTCGATCTACTCTCTTCTACATGCTGCAAGACGGAGGCTGCCAGAAGCGTAGTCTTTGATAGGACTAGCTATCCCCCTCTTATTCTGGCATTCTGCAGTTCAGTCCACTGATATGGCCTCCTTACACATATACCCATGCATATGTAGTGTAGTTCCTTGCTTGCGAGTACTTTGGATGAGTACTCACGGTTGCTTTCTTCCCCCCTTTTCCCCCTTTCCTTTCTTTCTGGTTGTCGCAACCAGATGCTGGAGTCTAGGAGCCAGACGCCACCGTCGACGACGACTCCTACTACACTGGAGGTGCCTACTACTACGTGCAGCCCGCTGGCGACAACCAGGAGTAGTTAGGAGGATCCCAGGCAGGAGGCCTGCGCCTCTTTCGATCTGTATCCCAGTTTGTGCTAGCTTTCTGATGAGGACATGACTACCTTGGATATGACCAAAAATATTGCATATATGCATATTTGTCAGGTGATTTCTAGTGCAAACTATTCAATAATCTATTTATGTTATCCAGAACAAAAATACTTCACACACTTTTGTGTTTTGTCTAATTGCAGGTGTATGGGACATTTGTACAATCCACATATGAAGATAAGGAAGAAAGAGATGTTTATTTGCTGTCCAAAAAGTTCTCTCACGTCACTTTTGGCCCAAGAGAAGATAGAGTCCAAGTCTCTCACGTTCTGGATTCAGATTCGGACTGCACAGACACACCTGACTCAAAACGCACACAAGTTTTTCATACGGACACCGAATTGGGTGATTCTTTTTTTTGTTGGAAACTAGATTTCGTGCACTTTCCAACCCAATTGGAATCACCTTCAAATTCGTCCGGAGCGTTGAGTTGTGGACGAAACAATCTGATGCTGCAGCAGAATCCAAGTCAAACTACAAGTCCAAAGGTGTTACATCACCTCCACTTGGGCCCATTGGCCTTGTACGACCTAGATTTAGTTTTAGGCTGCCTTGGGACGTCCTCCCACCTCCTTGGCCGCCACCCCTTGCTCCTATCTAAGTAGATCCATCTAGTAGCTTTTCGTTGGGATTTGTTTAGTTAAAAGTTAGCCATTGCAACTTCGTGTACTTCGTTTGTGTCCAACGACCAGACCAAGACCGCTTACGGATCCCCACCTTTATCAATACTTCATATATATTCGCAATATTCAGATTGCTTTTATCATATTCTTGCTCGTTCTTCGATTGCTTGCAGGAATAGACCTTCGTGGTCAGGTTGATCGTGCTCCGGCGTGGTCAATAACCTCAGGAGATTGGTTTAGCGATTGCTAAGGCGCAACGTCGTGCACGTTTGTAGTCGGATCGTCAAAGTCGTCTCCACCAAATCGGTAGTATCATCTCATCGAAAGATCGGGACACCCCGCCTCTATCAAGTGGTATCAGTTTTCAGGCTGCTCGGTGAGAATTTCCAGTTTTTCTAGATTAGATTTATTTTCTTACCTATTGTCCAAGAAAAATCCACAAAAAAGAGTTAGGTCTATTCATCCTTTGTCCAAGCCAGTCTGAGCCTTTGCAATTTTCTTTTCATTGCTTGCATAGTTGAATTATCGGTTGCATCGTCGTGTCGAGTTGCTGGTCTTAGTGTCTAGGTCGTTTAGAGTTTCGAGTTCTGTTCACATTAGTCACGTCGCCGCTGCATCGTTATTCCTTCCACTGTCCACCACCCATCCATCAATTTCCACCACGTGCTACCCACCATTCATTGTCATAATAATAGTTGAGATCGTTCGCATCTTCACTTGATCCAATCTGCATCTTATCTAGTTTGTTTTGGAAAGAGGGAGAAAAAAAGAGAGAAAAAAACGAGAGAAAAAAAAGGAAAAAAAAAGTCTGAGAAAAAAAAAGGAGAGAAAGAAAAAAAAGTGTGAGGAAAAAAAAGAGAAGAAAAAAAAACAAAAAAATCGGCACAAACTTTTTCAGAGGAAAGTTGGAGACAAAGTTGTTGATATATCCTGCTTGGCTGTTGTTTCGCCACATTATCTTCACTGCTGTTGTGATCTTCACTTATATCTTGCTGTCAAGAGCTACTTAGTATCCTTCATTGATGCTAGTTGTGCTACGCCGTGACCTCATTAGTGTTCTAGGCTCGCGTCTCTAGTTCGGTCTAGCCTAGGACCAGCACAGTACCGTCGTTGAGCGTTTATTCAACATTGCATCTTTGAATTGATTATTGCTAATCTTTTGCTACCATATATAGCCAACCCAGCTCCACATATTTCTACACCGTGTATACGTACGCTCCCCTGGCAATCGCTTTACTCAATATTCGGAGTTACTTGACACCGCTGGTTGCCGATCACCGCCTGCTGCATGGTAAGAACTTGTAAGACATTGATATTTGCTTTACTGTGAGCGTTTTACCACCACATCCTAGTAGTTATAGGAATATTATTTTTGGGTTTTGTTTCTTGTTCTACTAATCATGACAGGATCCAGAGTCAATTCATGGGCTTTTGTCGATCGCGGGAGACGTGCCACCACCTTTGCAAATACCACAACCGTCACGATCAGGTTAATGTATCTTTACCACCATTTAATGGCCGTTTTAAACCTGCTTTATATATTGAATGGGAGTTCAACATAAAAAATATATTTGCTTCCCATAATTTCGATGAACATAAAAAGGTTAAGGTTGCGGTTGGTTCTTTCACTGGTTATGCTTTGGTTTGGTGGAGTGAATATTGTCGGTTACACCCTGATTATATACCTACTACTTGGGATGATTTGAAACTTGCCATGCGACATACTTTCGTCCCTGCTTATTATACTCGTGACATGATTAAGAAGTTGCAACACTTAAAACAAGGTAGTGAAACTGTAACAAAATATTATGATGATTTACAAACTACCTTGTTGCATTCCTCTTTAGAAGAAAGTGAAGATGATTTTATGGATAGATTTTGGGGAGGATTAAACCGTGATATTCAAGAGATACTAATTCATGAAGAGTGTTATCCTATGGACCATTTGTTTCATCTTGCTTGCAAAGCTGAACAGGAAATAAAACGACGTGTTGGCCACGAGGAGAACAAGCGCAGGGTGCACATTCCAAGAGTTGATATGATTGTTCCTTCAACTACTAGGCATATTATGACAACCACATCCGTTGTTGTCAGGACTACATCACCTCCACCATGTGACACATCGCCCCCGAGAGTGGCTACATCATCTGAGTTGATCATAAGAGGTAATGAAAAAGGTACTGATCTTCCATCTCTACATGAGAATGATGAATGCCTTGTCAATTTGAATGCACCATCTGATGAGCTACCCACTACTTTGATCACACCACCTATTTTAGAGGACTACGTTGATAATTTGACTTTGCCATGTGATCAAACAACTGAAATACCAACAATTTTGAGTGCACCCATTGAATTAACTATTGATGCAAAAGAACCAATGTTTAATCATTTTGATATGACCTCTAATCTTGGTGATGATTCTGTGTTGAATGACTTATTGCATGTTTGCTTATTTAAGCATGTTGTAGCATGTAAATTTGATGCAAGTAAGGTTTATTCACCAATGTTGGGATGGTTTAATGATGAACATAGTCAATCTTTTGAAATGAATAAGAGCTTCACTTATATGTGCAAACTGAGTTGCAATATTTTCATGCCTTCTACTTCTTGTGCTAATTTTTTGGCTTTAGATTTTATGAACTATGCAAGTTACTCATCTATTCATGTGTCATATATGCAAAAATCAAGGGAAGTAAAAATGGATGACATATACATATACAACATGTACACCTTGTCTCTTTTGTTAGCCACATTTCAGATTAAGCAACGCCGAGGACGGCTTTATTTTCAAGAAGGGGAGGATGATGAGGACATGACTAACTTGGATATGACCAAAAATATTGCATATATGCATATTTGTCAGGTGATTTCTAGTGCAAACTATTCAATAATCTATTTATGTTATCCAGAACAAAAATACTTCACACACTTTTGTGTTTTGTCTAATTGCAGGTGTATGGGACATTTGTACAATCCACATATGAAGATAAGGAAGAAAGAGATGTTTATTTGCTGTCCAAAAAGTTCTCTCACGTCACTTTTGGCCCAAGAGAAGATAGAGTCCAAGTCTCTCACGTTCTGGATTCAGATTCGGACTGCACAGACACACCTGACTCAAAACGCACACAAGTTTTTCATACGGACTCCGAATTGGATGATTCTTTTTTTGTTGGAAACTAGATTTCGTGCACTTTCCAACCCAATTGGAATCACCTTCAAATTCGTCCGGAGCGTTGAGTTGTGGACGAAACAATCTGATGCTGCAGCAGAATCCGAGTCAAACTACAAGTCCAAAGGTGTTACATCACCTCCACTTGGGCCCATTGGCCTTGTACGACCTAGATTTAGTTTTAGGCTGCCTTGGGACGTTCTCCCACCTCCTTGGCCGCCACCCCTTGCTCCTATATAAGTAGATCCATCTAGTAGCTTTTCCTTGGGATTTGTTTAGTTAAAAGTTAGCCATTGCAACTTCGTGTACTTCGTTTGTGTCCAACGACCAGACCAAGACCGCTTACGGATCCCCACCATTATCAATACCTCATATATATTTGCAATATTCAGATTGCTTTATCATATTCTTGCTCGTTCTTCGATTGCTTGCAGGAATAGACCTTCGTGGTCAGGCTGATCGTGCTTCCGGCATCATCAGTAACCTCAGGAGATTGGTTTAGCGATTGCTAAGGCGCAACGTCGTGCACGTTTGTAGTCGGATCGTCAAAGTCGTCTCCACCAAATCGATAGTTATCATCTCATCGAAAGATCGGGACACCCCCGCCTCTATCAGGTCTAGCCTAGGACCAGCACAGTACCGTCGTTGAGCGTTTATTCAACATTGCATCTTTGAATTGATTATTGCTAATCTTTTGCTACCATATATAGCCAACCCAGCTCCACATATTTCTACACCGTGTATACGTACGCTCCCCTGGCAATCGCTTTACTCAATATTCGGAGTTACTTGACACCGCTGGTTGCCGATCATCGCCTGCTGCATGGTAAGAACTTGTAAGACATTGATATTTGCTTTACTGTGAGCGTTTTACCACCACATCCTAGTAGTTATAGGAACATTATTTTTGGGTTTTGTTTCTTGTTCTACTAATCATGACAGGATCCAGAGTCAATTCATGGGCTTTGTCGATCGCGGGAGACGTGCCACCACCTTTGCAAATACCACAACCGTCACGAGAGGTGCACAAACATCCAAATGCACATGATGAGGTTAATGTATCTATACCACCATTTAATGGCCGTTTTAAACCTGCTTTATATATTGAATGGGAGTTCGACATAAAAAATATATTTGCTTCCCATAATTTCAATGAACATAAAAAGGTTAAGGTTGCGGTTGGTTCTTTCACTGGTTATGCTTTGGTTTGGTGGAGTGAATATTGTCGGTTACACCCTGATTATATACCTACTACTTGGGATGATTTGAAACTTGCCATGCGACATACTTTCGTCCCTGCTTATTATACTCGTGACATGATTAAGAAGTTGCAACACTTAAAACAAGGTAGTGAAACTGTAACAAAATAATATGATGATTTACAAACTACCTTGTTGCATTCCTCTTTAGAAGAAAGTGAAGATGATTTTATGGATAGATTTTGGGGAGGATTAAACCGTGATATTCAAGAGATACTAATTCATGAAGAGTGTTATCCTATGGACCATTTGTTTCATCTTGCTTGCAAAGCTGAACAGGAAATAAAACGACGTGTTGGCCACGAGGAGAACAAGCGCACGGTGCACATTCCAAGAGTTGATATGATTGTTCCTTCAACTACTAGGCATACTATGACAACCACATCCGTTGTTGTCAGGACTACATCACCTCCACCATGTGACACATCGCTCCTGAGAGTGGCTACATCATCTGAGTTGATCATAAGAGGTAATGACAAAGGTACTGATCTTCCATCTCTACATGAGAATGATGAATGCCTTGTCAATTTGAATGCACCATCTGATGAGCTACCCACTACTTTGATCACACCACCTATTTTAGAGGACTACGTTGATAATTTGACTTTGCCATGTGATCAAACAACTGAAATACCAACAATTTTGAGTGCACCCATTGAATTAACTATTGATGCAAAAGAACCAATGTTTAATCATTTTGATATGACCTCTAATCTTGGTGATGATTCTGTGTTGAATGACTTATTGCATGTTTGCTTATTTAAGCATGTTGTAGCATGTAAATTTGATGCAAGTAAGGTTTATTCACCAATGTTGGGATGGTTTAATGATGAACATTGTCAATCTTTTGAAATGAATAAGAGCTTCACTTATATGTGCAAACTGAGTTGCAATATTTTCATGTCTTCTACTTCTTGTGCTAATTTTTTGGCTTTAGATTTTATGAACTATGCAAGTTACTCATCTATTGATGTGTCATATATGCAAAAATCAAGGGAAGTAAAAATGGATGACATATACATATACAACATGTACACCTTGTCTTTTTTGTTAGCCACATTTCAGATTAAGCAACGCCGAGGACGGCTTTATTTTCAAGAAGGGGAGGATGATGAGGACATGACTACCTTGGATATGACCAAAAATATTGCATATATGCATATTTGTCAGGTGATTTCTAGTGCAAACTATTCAATAATCTATTTATGTTATCCAGAACAAAAATACTTCACACACTTTTGTGTTTTGTCTAATTGCAGGTGTATGGGACATTTGTACAATCCACATATGAAGATAAGGAAGAAAGAGATGTTTATTTGCTGTCCAAAAAGTTCTCTCACGTCGCTTTTGGCCCAAGAGAAGATAGAGTCCAAGTCTCTCACGTTCTGGATTCAGATTCGGACTGCACAGACACACCTGACTCAAAACGCACACAAGTTTTTCATACGGACTCCGAATTGGGTGATTCTTTTTTTTGTTGGAAACTAGATTTCGTGCACTTTCCAACCCAATTGGAATCACCTTCAAATTCGTCCGGAGCGTTGAGTTGTGGACGAAACAATCTGATGCTGCAGCAGAATCCAAGTCAAACTACAAGTCCAAAGGTGTTACATCACCTCCACTTGGGCCCATTGGCCTTGTACGACCTAGATTTAGTTTTAGGGTGCCTTGGGACGTCCTCCCACCTCCTTGGCCGCCACCCCTTGCTCCTATATAAGTAGATCCATCTAGTAGCTTTTCGTTGGGATTTGTTTAGTTAAAAGTTAGCCATTGCAACTTCGTGTACTTCGTTTGTGTCCAACGACCAGACCAAGACCGCTTACGGATCCCCACCTTTATCAATACTTCATATATATTCGCAATATTCAGATTGCTTTTATCATATTCTTGCTCGTTCTTCGATTGCTTGCAGGAATAGACCTTCGTGGTCAGGTTGATCGTGCTCCAGCGTGGTCAATAACCTCAGGAGATTGGTTTAGCGATTGCTAAGGCGCAACGTCGTGCACGTTTGTAGTCGGATCGTCAAAGTCGTCTCCACCAAATCGGTAGTATCATCTCATCGAAAGATCGGGACACCCCGCCTCTATCACCTTCTTAAGGCAATCTTGTTTAACTTATGTCTGTACTCAGATATTGTTGCTTCCGCTGACTCGCCTATGATCGAGCACTTGTATTCGAGCCCTCGAGGCCCTGACTTGTATTATGATGCTTGTATGACTTATTTTATTTGTAGAGTTGTGTTGTGATATCTTCCCGTGAGTCCCTGATCTTGATCGTACACCTTTGCATGCATGATTAGTGTACGATTGAATCGGGGGCGTCACAAGTTGGTATCAGAGCTGACTGCCTGTAGGAATCCCCCTTTCCAACTCCTTGGCCGAAGTTGAGTCTAGTCATTGCAAAACTTTTACTAACTTGGCTGTGTGCCTTACGGGCCCACGTCGCCATTGGGTGGTAGTAGGATCTTTTATTCCTCGACCTATGCTCTGGGACTCTGACATCTCTTCTATTCGGGTTAAACGATTTTTACTAAAATCTGACTTTAGGTTCTCGAAAATACTTTCTCCCGGAGAGCCCCTTCAGTCCAGGTGATCGCCGGCTGCACCAGAAGATTTCGAAGTTACTCGCCGAAACTCTTTTGAGACTTTGTGCCCGTTGCCTTTGCAATTCCCTACCATCGAAATATCCCTATGGATAAATACATACACTTGACGTTCTTACTTTTATTCCCAGTTGATCTTGTTATTACAAGATACCCCGAAATTCTCTCTATTGATCCGAGAATATCTTGTGCCTACTGTCTTGCAATTCCTTGTCACCTGAATACCCCTATGGATAATTCTCGCACTTGTCGAGTATCCGCTTATCCCCAGTTGTTCATGTGTTTCACAAAAGTCTTCAAAATAATATTCGATCTTCCGAAAATCCTCTGGAGCCTTTGGCTCTTGAAATTCTTGCTTGCTTGCATTATGCTTAATCCCATAAGTCTCGTAGTCTTAATGACATTCCTTGTCATTATCATTTTGAGTCTGTTGACTCAATATTCTGCGAATACACGCAATCATCATTGATCCTTATAAATTACCTTTCCGGCTGAGCTTCCATTCTTTTAACTGGAATTGGTTCTCGACCAATCCAATTGTCGTTGATTGTACCCTAAGGCTATTCAACTTATCCATCCTTAATCAGAACATTGCTTCTGATCCCTTGATTTGGAAATCATAATTCCTTTGCATTTGACAATTGAGTTAGTCAGTTGTTTCTATAATCTGATCTCCTTGCATTCTTCTTCCTCTAGTTGAGTACCGATACTCGTATCAGATCCTTTGTGGACCATCAAGTCCTTTGTTGGATTGTTATCCGACAGTGTACTTCACATTTGATCACTTTGTGAATTCTTCCCCTGATACATAATGCCTTTGTTAAGTTGTATCCTCTGCTTGGCCAACCATGCTCTGCTTTCGGGCTTGTGTTATTTACTCTTGAAACTTGTGGTATATGTTTCTAAGAAGCCCCTATGGGTTGAACATATGCCTTCTCTAAACCGTGTGAACCCGAAAGTTTTCACGAGTCATACTCTTCTGGTGCTTCACCAGATAAAATTTCAACACTGCAACTTCCTTGAACGTGAGAAGTGAATGAAAGGTTATGCATTGGAGAAGTGGGAGTCGACCTTGAACTTGTGTTCATGCCCATGGACACGATGTAGATCTTATCATTAAAGCTTCTCTTAAATAAATTATTCCTTTGGTATAAGTTCATCTTATATCTAGGATCTGGCCTTTTGCAACCGTGGTTCCGACCATGATTGTTCTTCTTTGATCTCATTTCTCGGACAAGTTAAAACAATTGTCTTCTATGGATCAATACACCAGTCCAACCTTTACTTTGATCTTGTGTCGAGTATTACCCCCCTGGTATCTCGAGATTATCATGGAACTGCATAACTTTTTGTGAGTTCTTCATCAAGTGTTACCTTCCCACTGATTCCAATTTTTCGCGGGCTCTGAGTTATTAAACACTCAAAGACACCGATAACGGAACCGAGTCCGCACTACGGTTCAACAACTCTTCGGTAAGCTTCTATAAGTACGAGTTTGTACCCGATCACATCATTCCTAGCCTGATCGGTTGTATCATTATCATGCTAAATTTTAACTATGCTACCGGGTCCTTCTTCCCGTAGCACAATTATTTGGTGATGAGCTAAGCTTATGTTGATCTTCCTCATCATATCATTTCACCTTAAACAACAAGCTTGAGTTCGAGTTTGTGTCGTACCCTTGGTTCCAATAACCACTTCATCATTACTTTGACCTGATGTCGTCGCCGATCGATTACATCTTCATGAACTCTCGCGGCAAAGGTGTCGTGATCATCAACATTCTGAGCTCATCCAGGATATCAATTGAATTCATGATGAGAAATACCATCCTTGCCCGCGATGAATTGTATTATCATCGACCACTTTATTGCCTTCCCACCAACACAAGCTTGTTCATGTTTGGTGTTATACCTTGAGTTCCTTGCTATCCAGCAATTGTTCCTCGTTACCATGGAGTATTAACCTCCTTTATGACAAGAATGTTCTGAGATTTGTTTCACCTCTTGAGAATTCTTGACATAGAAATACTTCTCACCATCACCATTCTTTCTTGGTCCCCGTGATAATTCCAACAAGTGAACGGTGTTGTTTGGATTCTTTCCTTCTAGCAACCCTATTTCTTTGAAGTTAATGGTTGAAAGTTCATTCTTAGGCTATTGATTAATGAATCACCATTCTGACATTGGTCGTGCAACCCAACCCATATTTCGGGCGCACCTTTCAACCCATGTTTAATTGTGTATGTTTTCCTCGAGCATACTTCCTTATATCATTTGATCTGACAAATGTTATCTCCTTGTTCACTTAACTGTGGAAATCCATCTTTTGGGAATCTCGATGAATTGCCGATGAGTTCACCAGACACCTCCTTGTCCTCTCCTTGGGTTAATGATGGACTCTTGTTAACGGAAATCACTTCATAGTTCATTTCCCCGAGAATCTTACAATGTCACCTCGTCAATTTGTGTTGCACCTTTTCTTCTCGGACATCCTGAGTCTGAGGTATCATTACACCAATCGGATCTGAATCTCGGTCAGATATGATGGTTGGGACAACTTTCCAAGAGTTATGTTGTTGGCCCTTTGATGACCTGGTAACAGGATGTAATGCCTAGCACCCCCCCCCCTGGCTGGAGGACCTACCATTATGGTTTATTTGCAAGGATAACCATTCTTCTTGGAGGAAATTGTAAGACCTATGTTATAAACTGTTCCTGATGGATCCATTGAGTGTCTAAAAACCGGCCTTTGCTTGAAGACCATGTCAATGCTATCTCGAAGCATGTCTATGGTACTCCGAATTTCAACAAGACCCTTTGAAGCCCAATGCTAAATGTTTCTTGCTCAATTACCCAAACACCGTTGTATGGGCAATGTCATGAAAATCCTCTCCCCTACCTAAAGAGTTTTTCCACATTATATCCTGACATGGATATCATGCTCTGATTGTCCTTGGGAAGGATATACCCTTGAAATACGTGTTTAAAACATAATTTCCTTTCCATTGTTCTGTTTAATCTGATGATCATATTTTCCTTCCATTGGTTTGTTTATACCTTTTCTATGATCTATATGATCTAAGCAGCAATATTCTACTGCTTATGTAAACTCCTCGGTGTACAATTCTGTTACTATTGTTGATGACATTTCGGTAGCCACTGATGGACGAGAACTTTGCCTAATCGTCCGCCTCGTTCAACGAGCAGGGAAATGGTTCTCTTCGTCCCTCGCCCTTGGTATCGATGTTGTTGCCGACATAACTAACAGACTACCCTCTGACCTGCCTTGCTATCGTGACCGTGCAAGATGTCAGCCCCATTCCCACTTTTAACCCACATGGTGGGCCCATAACCCACAGGTCCACTGGATCGGAACCTGACTCTCCGGTACACCCATATCTTTGAATTTATTCCTCACGATTGGCTTCATATGAAGATCACCAACCACCTTCCTAGAGATGATCTAATCTGGTATCAAACGCAATACTTATTCTCGTTGCTTTGAACCCCTTTCACGCCCTGTTTCAGGCATCGAACGATTGCCTAACCGTTTGAAACTTTGGTACAATCGTCTATTGCACTCAACAAATTCACTGAAATATAACTCGTGGGGTACCTTGTGTATTTCCCATTGAGTTCACCGTCAGATGCCCAGCTTTGTGCAAATGTATTCTTCCGGAGTTTTTCCCCTTGGTCGCGTTCGTAGGACGATGGAGATCCCGAAGAAAGGATGACGACTTGAAGTAGAGAAATGAAGAAATCAATGAAAGGGATCAACCTCTTCGAAAGATCAACCAAAGATGAGAAGATCCGTTAGACTTCGTAACTAGAACTTCCCCCCCTTACACTCCTCTTAAATCTCGGGACGAGATTTCTTGTAATGGAGGAGAATTGTGACGCCCGGATAATTAGGCTACAGTAATCCCGCGTTAACGATGCCACATCACCTCGGTTACTGTTGCTAACCTCGTGTTAGTTCGAAACCGATTCAAATTCAAATTCAAAATCAATCAAACAATAAAAGTTTTCAAATATTAAAACTAAAATGTTCGGAGTGATCCAACTAATGCATAGGTAATTATGTTGGAGAAACCACACTTTTATAAAATGTTTAAATACTCTAAAATGATTTAAACAGTAGCAAAAACCACTATTTAAACGCCTTTGGTATTTTATAAAATACTAAACTATTTTATATCGGGCCAAAACTTATTACAGTAGTGGATTGTTCTGAAGCGTTATTTTAGGGGCTATAGTCATATTTTACTAAACTAAAATTAATGTGTAACTAAAATAAAACAGAAAAGAAAAATAACAAAAAGTAAAACTAAAGCAAACAAAACAAAAAAAAAGGAAAAGAGAAAAGGAGAACCCTTCCCCCCCACTGGACCAGCTGGCCCAGCTGGCCACCAGGCCGACTAGGTCGGCCCACCCCCACACCTCCATAGCCCCCGTGACACCCAAACCCTAACCCGTCGCC